>NW_007258440.1:513833-515056 GCF_000164805.1 Carlito syrichta | reverse complement strand
GGGTGACAGAGTAAGACTCCAACTCAAAAAAAAAAAAAAATCGCCTACCTCCCAGAAGATGCTATAAAATCAAAGATAGAGCACGTGTACCCACCTCTTGACCAGCAAAGGATGTTCAGTAAATATTGGTTTACCTGAAAGCAGTAATTTATAGCTGTTCCCTAGAGACTTGCAGAAACCTCCAGTCGAATCTTCAAACACCTCGCCTACTATCTTCATCTATTCTGTGTTACTGTAACAGAATACCATAGACTGGATAATCGATAAAGAAAATAAATGCATTTCTCACAGGCAGAGGCTGGGAAGTCCAGAATCAGGGTGTTGGCATCTGGCAAGGGCCTTCTTGCTGTGTTATCCCCTGACAGAAGGTGGAAGGTGAAAGGACAAGAGAGCAAGAGGGAGCTGAAGTCACTTTTATAACAAGTTCACTGATGAGATAATGATGTCAGTCTATTCATGAGGGTGGAGCCCTCATGACTTAATCACCTTTTTAAAGGTCCTGTTTCCCAAGACTGTTGCGCTAAGGATTAAGTTTCCAACACATTAACTTTGAGGGACACATTCAAACCATAGCACCCACTATCTTATATTAATTTTAAAATTACATAATGGCATTAATCTGTTCATGAGGGTGCAGCCCTTATGACCTAATCACCCTTTAAACATCCCACTTCCCAACACCATTGCACTGAGGATTAAGTTTCTGACAAACACATGAACTTTGATGGACACACCTAAACCACAGTAATGGTTCTCAGACTTGAGCACAAATAAGACTTGTGCAGAGTTATGGTAACCAAGTCATCACAGGTTGCCCTGGACTTTCCAGTTTTAGCACTAAAAGTCCTTCCTCCTGGGCACCCCTTAGTCCTGGACAAACCTGGATGGTTGGTCACTCTTCCTGGAGGATTTGTTCAGACGTGATTTCCCGGACCCTCATCTTCAGGGATTCTGATTCAACAGGTCTGATCTGGAGTGGAGCCTTAGAATTTGCATTCCAGCAAAGTTCCCAGATGCTGCTGGGAGGCTGAGACCACACTTTGAGTAACACGGTTGCTATAGTTTGGATGGTTGTCTCATCAAATCTCAAGTTGAAATGTGTTCCCGTATGTTGGAGGTGGAGCTGGTGGGAGGTGAGTGGACCCTTCTCACGATGATGGGTGAGTTCTTTTTTTTGAGTTGGAGTCTCACTGTCGCCCAGACTGGAGTGCAGTGGCTGCTCC
>NW_007258440.1:501084-513608 GCF_000164805.1 Carlito syrichta | reverse complement strand
CGCAGCCTCGACCTGCTGGGCTCTGCCGATCCTTCCGCCTCAGCCTTCCAAGTAGCTGGAGCTACAGGTGCGCGCTACCATGCCCGGCTAATTTTTTTTCATTTATTGGAGAGCTGAGGTCTGGTCTGCCCAGGCAGGTCTCGAACCCGCGGGCTCAGGCCATCCACTCACCTCAGCCTCCCAAAGGCGCGGGATTACAGGTCGAGCCACCGAGCCCGGCTGTTGAGTTCTTGCTCTATTACACGTGAGGTAGTCTCGCTCTCACTTCCCCACTCACCATGTGGCATGCCATTGCCCCTTGCCTTCTGCCATGTGTAAAAGCTTCCTGAGGCCTCATCAGAAGCCAAGAAGATGGAGGTAATGTGCAGACCTGTGGACCACATAAACCTCTTTCCTTTGTAAATCACCCAGGTATTTCTTCATAGCAATGCACAACAGACTAATACACTGTGCTATGATTTGAATATGTGTGTCTTCCGCAATCCATGTTGGAAGCTGATACCCAAGAGGTAGGGCCTGTTGGGAAGTGATGCAGTCGTGAGCACGACTGCATTCTTGTAGAAGACATTGAAGGAGTGCCCCGGTGCCTTGTTGCTCTTCCATCTCTTCCACCATGTGAAGACACAGAATTCTTCTCTTTCTGCCCCTCTGCCATGTGAGAACACCACCATAAGTTGCCATCTTTGAAGCAGAAAATGAACCCTCACCAGACACTGCATCTGTTGGCACCTTCATCGTGGAACTTTCCAGCCTCTAAATCTGTGAGCAACAAATTTTTGTTGTTTGTAAATTACACAGTCTAATGTATCTTAACAGCAGCAGGACCAGACTAAGACACTGTCCTAGAGTCATTTCACGATATCCTACTAATGGCCATCATTGGTGTTCCATTTCTAACAGCTGAGAACTGCTCAACTTTTAGAACTCCATGGTGTTTCTCACAGCCCTATAAGGTTGATATTATTACTTCCAAACAGAAGCTTAGGAGGGGCTTAGTCATTTGCTCAAAGCCCAATAGCTAGGGAGTGACTCAGACTCAGGTCTGACACCAGGACAGGTTTCCTCTATCCTCTCTCCTTCTTTTTTTTTTTTCTCTCTAGTTTATTTTTGAAAATTTTTATTTTATTTTATTATAGAGATGTTGGGTACAAGTCAGGATTAGCTACATAAGCAGGTTGAGTGCAGGTGAAGTTGGGGCGTCCAACTGGCCCTTACTTCCCCTGGTTCAGGACTAGGTACCCTTTGTGATCCTATGGGCCCCGCTCCAACAGTGTTCAGAGACTGCCAATCCCTCCCTTGTGCTCACGTGATTAATTTTCAGGTCTGCTTCTGGGCTCACACCCTTTTGTTGTTTGGGAAGAATTCTCTTCAGGGAGGTGCCCTAGTCCTCCAGGGTGTTGGCCTCTGGCCACTTGTGACCACAGATCTTCAGTGGACACAGTGGAGACTCAAGTGGGGACCTCTGCTATACAAATTTTGATTACATATGCCTTTTTAAATTAAGGAGTGAAGACATGTCAAGAAGTAATTTTTGATTTGCAGATTGCATTATTTCAACAAATTTCACACCATTAGATACAGAAACCAGACATACCTAATTACTTACCAAAAACATTTTCAAGTCCTCTTTCATTATAGTGTAATTATTGGCTGCCCCAAGCATCATATTTTATCCTGATTCTATGTTTCAGCACAGTTTACTAGATGTCTGCAGTCTGCAAAATGCCGCATTGCTAAATGAACGTAGGAATAAACCAAATCCAATATGTTACTGAGTTTAGTTACAATGATCAATACTCTTGTGTGTAAATTTGGTAAGACTTGCTTCGATATTTAGCTTACATTGATTTTTTTTTTCTTTTTCATTTTTCACAAAGGAGACTGAAGCTGGCTTGCTTCTCTGTTTTCCTCACCACTCTTCCCTCTGCTCAGAGAACCGATTATTTAGTTTGATCTCAGCCCCCATCAACTGGTTCTGCTTTTGACTCCATGCCCAGTCGGGCCTTGTCATTTTGGAGTTGGAGTTTTTCCACATGGCTTCAGGGAATGTTGTTCTTTGACTCCAAGGGATACTAGAAGGATCCTGGAAACAATAGCCACCTTGTGGGATTGTGAAGCAAAATGAGAGGCTATATATAAAATGCTAAACATGGCCAGCACGGTGGTTTATGCTTGTAACCCCAGCATTTTGGGAGGCCAAGGGAGGAGGATCACTTGAGGCCAGAAGTTTGAGACCAGCCTGGGCAACATAGTGAGATCCTGTCTCAATTTTAAAAATAATTTTTAAAAAGAAAAATTAGTAAGAAAGCATGAGCCTAGTGTGTGGTAGGTATCCTGCCCAACCAGGATCTGCCATTGTACATAGAAAAAGTTCTCCAGCCTGCCTCCTTTCACCCAGGGCCTTTGCACAAGTTCTTCCTGTGCCTGAAAGCCAGTTCTCCCCACTTCTAGGTTGTTTCCTCTGCTAGACTTCTTTTTTTTTTTTTTGAGTTGCAGTCTCACTGTCGCCCAAACTGGAGTGTAGTGGCCACTTCTGGCCACCGCAGCATCGACCTGCTGGGCTCAGGTGATCCTTCTGCCTCAGCCTTCCAAGTATGTGGAACTACGGCGCGCCCTACCACACCTGGCTGATTTTTTGATTTATTGTAGAGATGAGGTCTCGCCAAGTTGCCCAGGTGGGTCTCGAACCCATGGACTCAGGCAATCCACTCACCTCAGCCTCCCAAAGTACTGGGATTATAGGCTGAGCCACCGAGCCCGACTTTCTTTTTTTTTTTTTAAGACAGGGTTTTACTCTGTCTGCCAGGCTGGAGTGCAGTGGCATGATTGTGGCTCACCACAACTTCAAACTCCTGGGCTCAAGCAATCCTCCTCTCTCAGCTTCCCAAGTAGCCACCATGCCTGGCTGATTTTTCCCTTTTTTTTTTTTGTAGAGAAGAGGTATTGCTTTGTTGCCCAGGCTTGTCTTGAATTCCTGGCCTCAAGCAATCCTCCTGCCTTGGCCTCCCAAAGTACTGGGATCATAGGAGTGAGCCACTGCTTTTGTGCTTTTTCATGGCATCTTTCTCCTTCTTTTGTGCATTGTTTTTTGGGATCACTTCTCAGCTGACTGCTTCCTCTCCTAGACAATGTGTGGTACAGGCTCTGAGGAGCCACTTGGATCTGCCTGAAGTGTGAGGGCCATTGCGGTCTCAACCGCTAGACCTGTGACCCTCAGCTGCCAGCCCCTTGCCTGGGCTGAAGATGCTGTCGTGCCCAAGGCCATGTCCCTTCCAAAGCTGATCTCCATGGGGATATGAAGGCCTGGCTTCTCACCCACTGGGGACAACTTTGAAGATCACCCCATCTTGAGAACTCCTTATGGGGGCTGCCAAGGTTTCCATTGAATGTTTCATATTTTGATGATGTCCATGGCTCATTTCTGCCCCTTGGCTTCCTCTGTAGGTGCTCATCCTGAGTCCTCCCTACTCAGTGTGTGCATGCTAATCCCTGTGTGGGAGATGAAATTGTTCCTCTAATGTTTTGTCATCAAAGCACGACGTGGAGACTCAGTGATCAGGAGAGTGAAGCAGCTCTTTTAATCTCATTCTTGCAAGAACAGGTGCTTCTTGGGTGAGCAGGCACACCAAAGAAGTCACAGCCAGCGTATTTATGCCTCTAAAGCACAAGTCTCTCCCTGGGTTCCCTATTAGAGGTCACATCACTTTCCTGGAGTCACCTAAGCGATAATTTTATACAAATAAGGTAAAACACAAGCAGTTTCTACACAAATAAGGTAAATATTTGTTTCTGAATTTTCGTTGGGTCTCAATGCCCACCAAAGGAAGTCTGCCAAAAGAGAAAGCCCACTAAGAAAGGAGGAAGATCCAGGTAGTGAAGTAACAAATCACCATTTTGAAAATGAATCACTATTTTGTTTTTTACACCTGTCTCAGAAGCAGCTTCTGGGGACCCCAGATTGGGTCATGGCTCCCTCAATAATGGGAGAAGTTTTATCAGTTTTTGCCAATTGTGCATCTTCTCAGATGGTCATAGTCCCTGGTACCAGTAGACTCTCAGCAGGCATTTTTAATGAATGAATGAATGATGGTGAATGGATGATGGATGGATGGATGGATGGTGGATGGATGAATGGATGGATGGTGGATTGATGGTGGATGGATGGATGAATGGTAGATGGATGGTGAATGGATGGTGGATGGTAGCTGAATGGTTGGATGGTGGATGGATGGATGGATGGATGGATGGATGGATGGATGGTAGATAAATGGATGGTGAATGGATGGTGGATGGATAGTGGATGAATGGATGGATGGTAGATGGACGAATGGATGGATGGTGGAAGGATAGATGGATGGATGGTGGATGGATGGATGGTGGGTGAAAGGATGGTGGATATAGTGGATGGATGGTGGATGGAAGGATAGATGGACCAATGGTGGATGGATGGATGTTGGATGGAGGGATGGTGGATGGTTGGATGGAGAGATGTGTCTGGATGGTGGATGGATGGTGGTTGAATGATACTGGTATCACAGTTCATTGATTTTATGCCCCCCTCACCCCACCTCTGCTCCAGACTCCCAGGGGATGTAATTTCTGTAGGAAACTTTGTAAGTTTCTGTCTGGGGGTCTTTTTCTTCCTTTTCCTCTCCCATCTCTTCCCTCTCCTGTCCCTGGCTCCCACTACTCCCCTTTCTGAATTCTCTGCCTGGCAGTGGCTCTTAGCTGTGGCTGAGGAAGCAGGCAAGAGCTGAGTCCACAGATAGTGAGGGAAAGCAGCTACCTTGGTGGAGGCCAATTTGGGAACCTGGCTCCTTTCTCCCAGAGCTGTACAATGCCTTCCAGAAGGGCCGCCAAGAGCAGACAGAACCGGCATCCAAGGCCCTGCTAATTGCGTGGCTGTCAGAAGGTATTCTCTCATTTTGAATGAGAAAAAAAGAACCTTTTGAAGCAACACAGCTCCTGTAAAGAGAGAGAGCTAATATTCTGAGTGCATGTGAAAGAGGCCTCCTTGCTATTAATTTTTCATCCTCCCGGGAAGCCTACTGCATTCAATGCTTTATTTTTCACAGTCCTGTTTTTGGAGTTTTTTTTTTTTTGGCTCCTTCTGCCCCTCTGAGAAAAAAGAACAGATTCAAGTTAGAAGACTGAGTGTGAGACCTGGCTCTGCTGCCTTGGTGGCCGTATGGTGTCTGAGAGGGTCTTTGCCTGACCAGCTCATGGGGCCAGGCCATGGGCAATGTGGTTGAAACAATGGATGTGAACAAGCTTGGGACAGTGTGGCAGGCTCCAAGGAGAAATTATCATTGTCACTTCATCTTTAGTGAAACAAAGCCGTGTGCTGAATATAGCCAACAATTGGACACTGTACATTTCAGTGTCACTAAGAGAGTACATTCTAATGTGAGCTATTTGAGATGACAGGTATGTTAATAGCTTAATTTAATCACAAACATTGTGTTTAAAATGATGACACCACTCTGTACCCTATGAATACATGCAACTATATACAGGTATACAATTAAAAAAAATTTTTTTTCCTTTTTTTTTGAAGTCTCACTCTGTCGCCCAGACTGGAGTGCAGTGGCATGCTTCCGGCCACTGCAGCCTTGACCTGCTGGGCTCCAGTGATTCTTCTGCCTCAGCCTTCCAAGTAGCCGGAACCATAGGAGCATGCTACCATGCTGGCTAATTTTTGATTTATTGTAGAGACGAGGTCTCGCCAAGTTGCCCAGGTGGGTCTCGAACCCACGGGCTCAGGCAATCCACTTGCTTTGGCCTCCCAAAGTGCTGGGATTACAGGCTGAGCCACCGAGCCCAGCCACAATCAAAAATTTAAAAGTTAATATTCAATATTAAAATTACAATAAATATATACAATGTGCAATACAAATAATATACAATATAATTTTTTTTAAAGTTAAAACTGGGGCCAAAAAAAAAAAAAAAAGAAAAGAGTGGAATGCACTCCAAAACCAAGCATGTCAGAGAAGAGAAGAAAATCAGGGGTATCCAAAAGGAAAGGAGAGAGTTACATTAACCCTCTTTGCAGATGACATGATTCATAATTCTATACCTTGAAAATCCAAGGTCAAAAACCTCCTTGTAATGATAAAGGACTTTGGCAAAGTCTCAGGGTATAAAATAAATGTGCAAAAGACAGTTGTATTCCTATACACCAACAATAAACAAACAGAAACCCAAATAAAAAGCACAGTCCCATTCACAATGGTTATACACACACAAAAATGAAATGCCTTGGCATCTTCCTAACCAGAGAAGTGAAAGACCTTTACAATGAAAACTACAAAATACTGCTCAAAGAAATCAAAGATGACACAAACAAATGGAAAAATATTCCATGCTCATGGAATGGAAGAATCAACATTGTTAAGATGTCCACCCTACCCAAGGCAATCTACAGATTTAATGAAATACTCATTAAATTACCAGCAGCGTTATTCTCAGACCTGGAAATGACAACACAGGAATTCAAATGAAAACATAAATGACAACAAGTCTCCAAAACAATCCTCAGCAAAACAAACAAACAAAAAATAAAAAATCAAAAAACAAACAAACAAAATCAAAGCAGGAGGCATCACGCTCCCAGACTTCAAGCTTTATTGTAAAGCTACAATAATCAAAACAGCCTGGTATTGGTACAGGAACAGGCACATAGACCAATGGAACAGGATAGAGAATCCAGAAGCAAGATCTCAATTTCTCAACCAACTCATCTTCGGCAAAGCCTCCACCATCAACCACTGGGGAGAGGAGAACTTATTCAGTAAAAGGTGCTCGGAAAACTGGCTGATCACAGGCAGAAGATTAAAGCAAGACCCCTACATATCACCATACACAAAAATCAACTCTAAATGAATCAAAGACCTAAATGTAAAACCTCAAATTATAAGAACTTTAGAAAATGCAGGCGACATCCTTATGGAAATTGGAACTGGCAATCAATTCCTGACCAAAACCAAGTGTCCATGCCATAAGAGATAAGATAGACAAGTGGGAACTCACCAAGCTGACAAGCTTCTGCAAAGCAAAATAAGCCATCAAGAGAGCAGGGAGACAGCCCACAAACCGGGAAAAAATATTTGCCAACTTTATATCTGACAAAGGCCTACATCTAGGATCTACAAGGAACTCAAACATTCCAAAAAGAAAAAATAAACAGCTCCATTGCAAAGTAAGCAAAAGATATGAATAGAAACTTCTCAAAAGAAGACATAGGAGCAGTTAACAGATACATGAAAAAATGCCCAGCCTCACTAGTCATCAAAGAAATGCAAATTAAAACCACGCTGAGATACCACCTAACTCCAGTCAGGATGACCATCACGAATAACTCAAAAAACAACAGACGCTGGAGAGGATGCGGTGAAAAGGGAACACTTCCTCACTGTTGGTGGGAGTGTTAACTAGTACAGGCTCTGTGGAAAACAGTGTGGCAATTCCTAAAAGATCTAAAAATCGACCTCTCATACGACCCCGCAATCTCCCTACTGGGAATATACCCGGAGGAACTCAAATTACTCTATAAAAAAGATACCTGCACACATATGTTATTGCAGCATTATTCGCAATAGCAAAAACATGGAACCAACCGTGCTGCCCATTGCAAGATGACTGAAGTCCCTCCAGCTCCTCATACCCCAGCCCTTCCCGTGTCATAAAAAATGTGGTACATATACATGATGGAATATAGAAGCCATAAGGAAGGACAAAATTATGAGCTTCACGGCAACTTGGATGGACTTAGAGTCTATAATACTGAATGATCTATCACAGAAACAAAGATCTGAGTACCACATGTTCTCACTCATAAACAGACCTTAAACAATTATAATAATACTATAATATAATAATACTATAAGAAATAATACTATAGTGGGAAACCACCAGAGGAGGGAGAGGCACACCTCATCAACAAGGTTACCTGCATAATGAACATTTGTATACCTAACTCTGAATTGTACCTCACCCCTTCAAAATTAAAATAAAAAAACCCCAAAGCCAAGCATGATAGTCTTTTAGTTGTTCCACGTTGTGTGAGTCCCTGTTAGTGCACAACATGTGATCAGGTGTACTGACAGTGGGAGGAGACTGTCACAAGTCGAACACATCAGCAGAAATCAGTCATTTTTTCACCTACTTGTGGATGTGTGACAGATTTGGGAAACCACCAGTTCTCTGCATCAGAGTTCTTTGTTGATCCACAGATGATATTGTCACAGCTCCACCAGGGCTCCTTGTCTCTCTTCTGTCTCAGCCAGCCCCAGTGTGGGGCCAGACCTGCTCTTCCTCCAAACACCTGATGCGCTGACAGTCCACAGCTCTAAGGGAATGTACTGCTTTAAGTCTGGGTGTGCAGGGGCCCAGGATTTCCTTTGGATGGAAAGTGGGGCATTCTATCTTCTGCAGAAGGCAGTTGGGCGAGGGTCCGCGAGCAGCCAGCACAGGACCCCAGGGCTGCCCTCCTAGACCTGACAGGCTGTAAGTCCTTCTGAGAGTTGGGGCTCACAGGGCTCTTAGATTGTTTCAGAATCAGATGTGAGAGCTCAGAAATGCAAGGCGGCCAATTTTCAGCAGTGATGTGTGGATTGCCTGGACGCATTTCAGGATCAAGGGTGGGCTTTAAGAAGCCTCTGTCCCGAGCCCAGGGGTCCTCCTGCAGGGCATGCTTTACCTCTGTGTGGAGTAAGGTCAAGTGTGAGCAGGCAGACACACACAACACAAACAAGGCAGGGGCAAGAGGCGTGGGCAAGAGATGGACACTGAGCGTGAAGCACTTGTCCATGTCTCAGTAAGATGGTTAGGATCACAGGCTTCCTAAAGACAGTGCTCTGTCCCACATCCCTCTGACCCCGCGTGGGAGTGGCAGAGCCTTTGGAATATGGTATTGTGTGTTCCCCCTGCCTAGAAGCCTTCAATGGCTCCCCAGTGCCACCAGGACAGAACCCACGCTTCGTGGGGAAGCACTTAGACCCCTCATGGTCAGGCCGGCCTGGCCTCTTGCTGTCACCCCTGTGAGCTCCATGCGAGCTCCATGCTGCTGCCCCTTGGGCCAATTGCAGTGCTCTGAGCGTGTTGAGTGCACATGTGATGTCCTCTCTCACCAGGTTCCCTTCTTTCTCTCCCTCTTTCCGGCCCTGATTAGGACCCCCCTTGTGGGATGATTTCCTGGAAGTCCCTCCAGCTCCTCATACCCCAGCCCTTCCCGTGTCATCTACCTCCTCTGAGCTATCTTCTCATCCTACACAGTCCCTGACATTCTGAAGATTCCTGGTCTGTGCCTGTCTCTAGACTGTTGTCCTGGAGAACAAGGGCTTTGTCTTGCCTGGGTTCATCTCTGAGTCTAGGACCTTGTGTGGGACCCAAGAGGTGCATAATCCTTGCGGGCTGGCTTGACCTGTGAGTGGCCACTTCAGGTTCCCCTCCACAGATTCTGGCCTCTCTGACTTGTTTTCCTGTGGTGTCCCTGGGCAAGGACCCTGCCATGTGGATGGAGAAGGCCATGTCCACGGTGGAATTTGGCCCTCTGCTTGGCTAATCACACAGGCAGTTGTATCTCTACTGATCACCATCTTAGTTGGATTAAGGCATTATCCTTTGAGAAGTGAAAGCATAGCACATAAGTTGCACGAGAAATTGGGCGGAGTTGTAGAGTATTAAGCAGAAGGGAGAGGTTGGTGACAGGTCCACCCTCCTATTTCACAGGCGAGAAATCAGGCTCCAAGGTGAGGAGACGTGGCCTGGCTCTCCTGATTAGTTCCTGGCTAAAAAGGCTTCTGCCTGCCTCAATCCGAGCATTTTGGGTGGTGCAGCCTTCATCCCTCAATCCAGGGTGAGCACAAGAGCCAGGCCTGGCCAGCCAGGGCATCAGGACTTAAGTTCCCAGGAGGCCAATTGAAAGAGTAAACTGAGTCAAGGTGGGTCAGTGCCATGAAAATAATGCAAGATTGCAACAGAGAGGAAAGTAGAAGGAAGTAGTTTATTATTCACCTTTCACAGATGGAAAGGGGGCCAGCACTCAGGCGAGTGGTGTGGAAGGCTGGAAACTAGGTGTATTCAAGGGCCTTTAAAGCGAGGGGGAAGAGGTTTGGGCCAAAAGGAATGTCCAGAGTTGTATTCTTTGGTTTTCATAGTAGGAGTCACATGAACCTAGTATCTTGACATCATCAGACATCAATGTCTCGTGACCTCAGATAGAGGGCTGGCGGCTGTCTGATAACAATATACTAATAAACATGCCTTCCTATGGTACGCCAGAGGTCGTCACTGGCCAATAACAATGTATCAATACAAATGCCTAAAAGATACATTGTTAGCAACACTGGACATGTAAGGGGTTCTGTGTAATCACTGGTGTCTAAAACTAAAGTGTTTTTTTTGTTAATGGTTATGGGGTAAAAGACCGTGTGGGCCAGGCAAGGGAATATCAAGGGGTGGGGCCCAAGCAATGCTGTGTTGTTTCAAAATGGCTATGTTATAGCCTACATTTCTAGGGTTCCCTCCTTTCACCAATCAAAGTCCACGAGATGTGATGCCAAGACATGGGGAGGAGACGTTCAGGTGCTCTATTAGGGCTGCTGGGAGGACAGGAGGCGAGCTTGGAACTGTCGGCAGCCATTGCTGATGGCCATATTGTCACCATGGGCAGCCAGCCGAGGGAAGCCGCCAAGAGTCGGACAGAATGAGTCTGTTTTGATGACATCGCTGGAGACCTAGATCCAGCCATGCCTGACCCCTGATTTCCATGGGAACTAATTAATTAATGCAGTTTATGTTTGTTTTTTTGCCAAGTCGAGTTTCTGTCCACTAATTAACCCAAGTAGTACAACATGAGTGCTAGAGCCGGATCTCTTAGACTCCCCAGTGTAGAACTCTTTCCACTGAACCACACTGGGCATCCCTCTGATCAGCCCAGAACCGCCCATGGCCACATCACAGAAAGAAAGGTGACAAGAGGGTTCCTGTGGGGGACAGGGGTGTGTGCGCTTCCAGGGAGGGCTCTGGGTACCCATGGGAGGTGTGAGGTCATGGGATGTGAACAACACGTGGGTCCATCAGCACCCAGTCTTATCTGCTTCCCTGCCTTATCCCTGGCAGCCAAGCGTGTGAGGGTTGAGGGAGTGGATGAGGGAAGTTCCTGTGACTAGAAGCAGAGTCCCTGGGGTTTTCTTTCTAGACTAGTGGAAACCCCTTTGGGTCTGCACCGGCAAGGCCCACAGTCCAGGCAGCACTGTTTTGACATCTCATGACTCACCTGAGATGTGGGAAGCTATGTGGCCGCAGAACTGCCGCAGCCTTAGTAAGAAAACATTTGATGCACCCAGGACTACGGTGTAGCCAGGCTGGGCTGTGTTCGTGGATATGGGAACATGCAAATGAGATTGCTTCATGCTTCAGGGATAACCTCTTTAGTCTCTGAGATCAGTTCCTCATCAGAGTGCCCAGCAGCGTGGACTGAAACGGAGAAGCTGTCCTTGTGGGAATCCCATGCTGACCATGGCTCAGGGTGGGGCTTTTAGAGTCTGCTTTTTCCTACTTCCTTCTCCTCTGACTCACATGAAGTTCAAGAAAAAGCACACTGTCTGGGGATGGTGGCTCATGCCTATAATCCCAGCACTTTGGGAGGCCCAAGAGGGAGGATTGCTTGGGTCTAGGAGTTTGAGACCAGCCTGGACAACACAGTGAAATCCTGTCTCTACATAAAGAAATTCAAAAAGTCATCCAGGCATGGTAGCATGTGCCTGTTGTCCTAGCTGCTTGGGAGGCTGAGGCAGGAGGATTGTCTGAGTCTAGAAGTTCAAAGATGTGGTGAGCCACGATTGTGCTACTGCATTCCAGCCGGGATGACAGAGTGAGACCTCAACTCAAAAAAAAAAAAAGCACAAGTAAACTAGGGGATGAGAAGTCAGGATACGGGTTTGAGATAGGGGTGGTGACTTGGAGGGGGAGGGAGAGGGACCCTGGGGCCCCGTCATGTGGCATTCTCTTACTGTGCTGTGTATGTGGAGATATGCAGGTTGTAAACATTAAGTTGTGCACCTGGGAGCAGTGTACATTTGTGGATGCTAAAGGCATTATTTTGAATGCTGCCATTATAGACAATCATTTGGCACCACAGAGGCCTTAGAACTAAACTAAATGGGGACATTATGTGATGAGGCTATTCTGTTATTAGGTGGCCTCACAGATGATCCCAGATTTATATAAATTATATTAAATTATTTAATACATTTAAAATATGTAATCATTGAAATGAAAATGTAAGCTAGAAATCTAGAGAGAGTATTCATAGTCCTCCAGGAGGGAGGACACTGGTTGGGAAGCCCTGGAGGCTCAGGATGGCTCAGGGTGGTCGTGCATGGGGACCCATAATACTGGAATTTATTTATAAAAAAATCATGTATTTCCGGGCTCGGTGGCTCAGCCTGTAATCCCACGCCTTTGGGAGGCTGAGGTGAGTGCATTGCCTGAGCCCACGGGTTCGAGACCCGCCTGGG
>NW_007258440.1:471186-500991 GCF_000164805.1 Carlito syrichta | reverse complement strand
AAAAAAAAAAAAAAAAAAAATCATGTATTTATGATTACATGTTTAAACTTCAGTCACCTTCGTCGTACTCTCCATCTGATGCAATGCATTTATCAGGATGTTTTTTCCACTGCTCGAAACGGTTTTGAACTCATCCATTTTGATGCCTTTTAGTGCTTCTGCTATTTTTTGTCTCACCTCTTCCACATCGGCAAAATGTTTCCCTATGAGGATTTTTTACATCCAGGGAAACAAAAGTCACTCAGGGCGTGATCAGGTGAATAGGGAGGGTGGGGCATGAGGTTCATGCAGTTTTTGGTCCAAAACTCTGAACATTCAGCATGGTGTGGGCAGGTGCATTCATAAATCACCCATCACAAAATGGGGGAAAATGTTGAAAGAATCTCCAAAAACAATTAACAATCTGAACGCAGTCTCTCACAACAATGCTGGCTGATACACTAAGGTTGATGGGTTCCTAGAACACTCACCTAGAGGGGGAAGCCTGTACTACAAGTGGCCCGCCCTCCAAAAGGTAATTCTGAGTTTTTTTTGGATCTCCCTCATAAGTCGCTCTCCAGTCTACTCACAACTCTGTGTCTGCTGCTGCCACTGCAGTCAGACTCCAGCAACTTTGGCCCGGACTGCAGCAATGCCCTCACCTCCTCTCTGACTCACAGCCTACCCAGTAGGAGGTAATAGATTTTTTTTAAATTTTAGATTCAAGGGGTTATGTGCATGTTTGTTACCTGGGTGTGATGATGAGGTCTGGGCTTATATTGACCCCATCACCCCAGTAATGAGCATGGTGCCCAGTGGACGTATTTCCACCCTCCCTTCCCCCTCCCCATTAGCTGTTCTCAGAAGATAATAGATTTGAAATATGGCTCAAATTCCACCCCCATCTCTCAAAGTCCCCAAAGACTTCCTAATACTATTTATGTATTTATGTATTTATTTACTTAATAGAGACGAGGTCTCACTATGTTGTCCAGGCTGGTCTCGAACTCCTGGGCTCAAACAATCCTCCCACCTCAGCCTCCCAAAGTGCTGGGATGATAGGCTGAGCCGCTGATGCCATCCGAGACTTCCTCCTACTCTTAGTCCTGAAGTAAAATTCTCCCGTATGCCCTGCCTGCCTCTCTGACCAGCCTCCGCTGCCTACCAGTTCTATCAGTCTCATCCCCCTGGAACTCATTGGTTCTCCCATCATCTTGCACTTTTGCCTTCGCCTTGGGGCTTTTACAGGCACTTCTGGTGCCTGGAACAGGGCCCCAGGCCTTGGGTGGCTGGCTGGCTGTCATCCTTTAGGTCTCACGGTACCAAGGATCCAACAAACAGCAGATGGCATTTAAAAAATGTTTCTTTTAGAGATGGGGATCTCACTGTTGCCCAGGCTGGGCTTGAAATCCTGGCCTCAAGCGATCCTCCCACCTCCTGATTAGCTGAAATCACAGGCACATGCCACCATGTCCAGATATATGACATTCTTAGATTAGTTTAGCTGCAGGGAATTTAACAAAGGAGTCAGCTGGGCTTGATGGCTCAGCCTGTAATCCCGCGCTTTGGGAGGCCGAGGTGAGTGGATTGCCTGAGCCCACGGGTTCGAGACACGCCTGGGCAACTTGGTGAAACCTCATCTCTACAATAAATCAAAAAAAAAAAAAAAAATCAGCCGGGCATGGTAACGCGTGCCTGTAATTCTGGCTACTCGGAAAGACTGAGGCAGAAGGATCGCCGGAGCCCAGTGGGTCGAGGAGGCAGTGGCCGGGAGCAGCCACTGCATTTCAGTCTGGGCGACAGAGTGAGATTCCAACTAAAAAAAAAAAAACCCAAAAAAACCCTAAAGGGGTCATGTACAGAAATGTGGCAGGGTTAAGGGGACCTGTGACTCATGATGAGATGCCTAGGCCCTGGCACTGCAGAAAGTCTTCCCCCACAGGCCTGAAGGGGAGAGAGGAGGGAGCTGTGTCTGGAGACGGCAGGGCCAGAGCCATGGGAGATGGGCTGCCCGCAGCTGTGGTCAGGCAGAGAGCAAAGGGGGCCAGGTGAGCTGCCCAGCTTTTCTCCTGTCTCCCTCCAATTTTCTGCCTGCATTTCCTGGCCAAACCTGGCTGAAGCCAGAGGACCAGGGGGCCCTATGCAGCCCACAAAGTTTAGACCCCTGGGCCAGCACAGGGCAGGAGGGAGGGTAAGGCCTGAATGGGAGGGAAGGGAGCCTGGCCAGCTCAGTCTGGGGCACCAGGGTGCTCAGCACACACTGAATGGACGACTGAATGGATGAGTAAACAAACAAAGTCAAAGAGAAAGATAGTGGGAACCCATAAGACTTCACATTTAGCAAGCTCCTGTTATGTTCCAGGTGGGCATGCTATACATTACCTTGCTTAATCCATGCAGGGGTCCAAGGTGATGCATAACAGTGCCCATAGGTGGTTACCATCCCAAGGCCCTAGATGCCCCATTAAGGAGAAGTCACAGAGCTGGGATTACAGCTGAGGCCGGGTGCTTTTTCCCTTATGGGACCTGGAGGATTTCCACACCTGCGTCACCCAGACCCTGCATCCCTCACTGCTGGAATGCCCTCCCGCCTGCTGAGTCCCATAGACCTTGGCTGGGCTCACACTCCCCTTCCCTGCCTGCCCTGGGCCTCCACAGTGAGGGTTGCCTTTCCTCCTTTGAGACTTACAGCGCCTCGTACCATGCACGTCCAGTTGCCATCTGATTTTTCATGATGTCATCATCGGAGAGCATCTTGTCTCCTGAACTCTGTCAAGAGGTCCTGGAATTGGACATTTTTGTTTGCTTTGTGTCATCACATTGTACCTATAGCACCTAGTAAGCAATCAATAGTTGTTCTTTTTTTTAGCCTGTCTTATATGGCTTGTTTTCAATTTCTTTTGTTTAAGAGAAATTCACATATACCGTATAAACAACTTGTATCATTTTCTCACTTAATATTGAATCATAAGTATTTTTCTACTACGTATCATTTGTAAACAATGTTTTTAATGGTGGTCTAATAGCCGAATCTATGGATGTATCAGAATTTACTTTAAGCCATTTTCTTTTCCTCCCTCCCTACCCCCTTCCTTTCTTTTTGTTGAGACAGCGTCTTTGTGTCCTAGGCTGGAGTGCAGTGTACAATCCTGGCTCATTGCCGCCTTAACCTCTTGGGCTGGAGCAATACTCCCACTTCAGCCTCCCGAGTATCTGGACTACAGGCATGTGCCACTATATCTTACTAATTTTTGCTTTTTTTTTTTTTATTTTTGTAGAGAAGAGGTCTCACTCCTGGTCTTGATCTCCTGGCCTCAAACTATCCTCCCATCTTGGCCTCCCAAAGTGCTGGAATTATAGGCATGACTCACTGCATGTGACCCAGTCTTTTTTCGTATATAGGAAAACCTTTTTTAAAAACTGCTAGCCAAGCCGGGCTCGGTGGCTCAGCCTGTAATCCCGTGCCTTTGGGAGGCTGAGGTGAGTGGATTGCCTGAGCCCACGGGTTCGAGACCTGCCTGGGCAGCGAGACCTCATCTCTACAATAAATCAAAAATCAGCTGGGCGTGGTAGTGCATGCCTGTAATTCCGGCTACTCGGAAGGCTGAGGTGGAAGGATAGCTGGAGCCCAGCAGGCGAGGCTGCTGTGGCTGGGAGCGGCCACTGCACTCCAGTCTGGGTGACTGAGTGAGACTCCAACTCAAAAAAAAAAAAACCTGCTAGTCAACTGTCCTTTGATCTAACAATTGGCCTAGACTGGCTCCCATGCCAATACTCTGGTTTCAAGGGAGCCCAGGAAAGCTGGTCCCACACTTTTGGCCCCTCTAAGTGGGAAGGCAGGATCTGACTAAGAAGGTGAAGTGAGAGCAGGGAATGGGACAAGACTGCCAGACACACCTTACCCAGCAGCTGCTTACACACATACCAACTCCCTCTCCCTACTCAGTTACTCGGGCAACTGGATTGGAGATCCCTGTGAAAGATACCGTTTTCCCATTTTACAGATAGCGTTTTCCCCATTTTACAGATAAAGAAACTATGGAGAATACACCACTTATCCACAGTGATAAAACTGACACATGCTACATAGCCAGCATTTACCAAATGCTAGCCCCTCATTCCTAGGCTTACAGGTGGTTTGAGGTATGATTAGCCATGGCAGATTTTTTTTTTTCAATCATTTTCAGTTCTTTAGAAAGGAGCTCATGATAGGCTCAAAGTGGCATGAAGACTTTGCTGTTCAGAGTTTGAAATTCCACAGTTACTCTTGCCTGGGTAATCTGCACTAAGCAACATTCATGGGGTCTCCAGGTGACCATGCAAGGTATCATTTCAGATGCTGTACAGAGATGTGACCATGATCCTCTTGGTACTTGCCATGGTCTGATCTTGTCCTCCATAACTCACAACTTGAGATTTATTTATTTATTTCCGACGTTACTGTTTACTGAAAATCAGAAAAGCAGATAAAAAATGATAACACAGTCCTAAAATGATAACACAGTCAAGGGGGACATGACTTTTAAAATTCAATGTATGAACTGTTTCTAATAAAACTTATTTTCAGTATATACATACATAATTAGTTATCCTTGCTCTTAGGGGAAGTTATAGTCTCTGTGAGTCCAATATTATACATACAAATTTTATTTAAAATTTTCTGTAATGTAGGTAACAGTACTGCTACACAGAAAGTGGAAGATGAGGCAATCCATCCTTTTGACAACAATCTTGTCATCCTCCAACAGTGTCATCTTCTTTGAAAGTCAGGGTAATTCCTTGCATATAAGGTTTTTAATAAACTACAAATGTGTAATAGGTTCCTGTCCAGCTTTTAACTATTAATGCACTATTGCATAGCAACAATTTTTTCTGTTTCTTCTTTGTTGGAAGTCTGAGAGTATGACATCTGCATTGGCTTGGTTGAGTTTGGGAATTTTTTTGGTACCACGGGTGCAAATATCCATCGTAGAAATCAGTAGCTGTTAGTGTTTTCTTAAGCATCACTGATCGAACACCAATCCAGCCATCTATTTTTCCAATAGCACGATAAAGTCTGAATATTTGCTCTGAAGTTTGTTCCTCCCATTTTACACAGCTGGTACCAGCAGAAATCTTAGGGGCTTTTAGGTCTAATTTGCATAATTGTTACTCCAGTAGTGGTGTCTCGGTGAAGAACCGTATGGATTATAGGGGCTGGACCACGCCCCCCCGGGAGGCAACTAGGATGGACGTTCAGTTCGCTACCAAAAGTTGGTCAAATGAAGCCACGACTCCAGCATCATATTCCCCAGATCCCACACCTGGCCACTCATAGACTGGAAGCTGAGACTGAATAGCGAATTGCTTCACTGGCAGTCCTTTTGGTGACGGGGAAGACACTGTGACCACTTCCAGTTTTTCTTTTTTCTTTTTTCTTTTTTTGAGTTGGAGTCTCACTCTGTCGCCCAGACTGGAGCGCAGTGGCCGCTCCCGGCCACCGCAGCCTCGACCTGCCGAGCTCCGGCGATCCTTCCGCCTCAGCCTTCCAAGTAGCTGGAATTACAGACATGCGCTACCACTCCCGGCTGATTTTTTGATTTATTGTAAAGATGAGGTCTCACTGCCCAAGTGGGTCTCGAACCCGCGGGCTCAGGCAATCCACTCACCTCAGCCTCCCAGAGGAGCGGGATTACAGGGTGAGCCACGGAGCCTGGCTCACTTCTAGTTTTTCAATGAACTCTTCCTCTTTGTTTTCCCTGGCTGCGAGCTGCGTGGGCAGCGCCTCGCGGGCGAACCGGTCGGTGGCAAAGAAGAGTACCGGCCAGGGCGGCTTCTCGCGGCCTCGGGCGTCCCGGCAGCCCTCCCCGCCCGGGAGCCTGCCCAGCCCTGACAGCACCCGCCACGGGGGACTTGGCTCCTGGTCCCCGGCGGCAAGAGTAGAGAGCGGACACCAACAGTACCACACCAATATGCGCAAGGCTGCGGCCGGCCACAACTTGAGATTTAATTGCTAATATTGGCTGGGTGCAGTGGCTCACGCCTGTCATCCCAGCATTTTGGGAGGTGGAGGTGAGAGGATTGCCTGAGCCCAGGGATTTGAGACCAGCTTGGGCAACACGGTGACACCTCGTTACAATAAATAAAGGAATTAGCCGGGCATGGTGGTGTGCACCTGTAGTTCCAGCTACTTGGAAGGCTGAGGTGGAAGGATCACCTGAGACCGGCAGGTGGAGGATACAGTGGCTGTGAGCATGCCACTGCACTCCAGCTTGGGCAATAGAGTGAAACTCTGACAAAAAAAGAAAGAAAGAAAGAAAGAAAGAGAGAGAGAGAGAGAGAAAGAAATTTAATTGCTGATATTAAGAAGTGGAATCTTTAAGAGATGATTAAGTCATGAAGTGGAGCTGGTGGGAGCTCATCTTTGACCCTTTTGGCCCTCTGTCCCTTCCATCATATGAGGACACAGCATTCGTGGTGCCATCTTGGAAGCAAAGACCAGGCCCTCACCAGCACAAAACCTGCTGGCACCTTGATTTTGGACTTCCCGGCCTCCAGAACTGTGAACAATACAATTCTGTTATGTATAAATTCCCGTCTCAGGTGTTTTTGTTACAGCAGCACACAGGGATTGAGACAGTCTCCACTGAGGTTGTTGTTTTGTAAGCTCCAGAGGAGGGTGGGGCACTTGGGTGCTGGAACCTTTCGGCAGGGCTTACCTGCCATTCCACAAAGTGGGGGTGGGTGGGGGGTAGGTGGGAGCTGGAGTGAGGAGGGGTACCCAGTACGCCCCTCTGCAGTCAAGCCTGTTTCCTATTCCATACTGAGGATGGGCCCCCACAGGAAGACCTGGAGAGGTTTCTCGGTAGAATCTTCTTGGTCTCACAGTTAGATACAGTGGCATACTTCCTACTGATCTTTCTCAGCCATATCCTACAAGCTACCTTTTATGAATGCCCTGAGATGATTGTCTGAAAACTCAGAGCAAGGGAAGATCCCCTGCCCCCAGCCCTGAGAGGGCTTTCAGATCCCTTTGCTCTTCCTGGTTATTCCCAGGCTGAATCATTTGCAGATGATCTGGTCATCTCCTCGGGGAGCCAAATAGTTTTAAACATTCCCAGTGACTCATCTGTCCTCACTAGTTCTTTCATTTATTTTTTTGTTGATGCGTCACACACACTCACATTAAGATGCTAAAAAGTTTCTATTGACTCAGTCATAGAATTCAGAGTCTCTGTTTTCTCAGTGCATGTCTGCACTTGTTTTTTAGTGGTTCATACAGTTAAAATAAAGGTGTAGTTATTTCATCTTTAACCAAGTCTCAGGTTTAACCAAAAACCTCAAATTTAGGATTCAGTTCTACAAAACTCAAGAATTCCTTGAGAAAATGACTGCTGTGTCCGCCGGGCGCAGTGGCCTGTAATCCCAGCACTTTGGGAGGTGGAGGCAAGAACATTGCCTGAGCCCAGAGGTTCGAGACCAGCCTGGGCAACTTGATCAGAGCTTGTCTCTACAACAAATCAAAAAATTAGCCAGGTGTGGTGGCACACGCCTGTAGTCCCAGCTACTTGGGAGGCTGAGGCAAGAGGATTGCCTGGGCCCAGCAGTTAGAGGCTGCAGTGGCTATGAGCGTACCACTGCACTCTAGCCTGGGAAACAGAATGAGTTTCCAACTAAAAAACAAAAACAAAAACAAAAACTAAACCAACGCCATAATATTAACCATTTTGTAGAGAGAAGACTCCAGGTCTCTCAGCACCTGGAGCCAGTTGCTTTGTCCCTGTTGGAGGCTTTGGCCTCAAACCCTACATCTGAAATCCCTTAATAATGAGCCTAAAAGAGCAAGGGGGGCATCCCTATTTTATTACTTTAAAGCAGATCTGCAGAAACAGGGTGCTCAGTAACCAAGAAGATGAAAGAGGCAGTGGAAGCGAGCGGCTGGGTGGGCTTTGGGGGATCCCTCAGTGCCTGCTAGAGGCTCAGCTCTTTCCAGTTTGTGGTCTTGCTCAGGCCTTCCTAGGGCAGAGCAAGAGCAAAGCGAGCCTCTGTGTCCTCATTCCACCCCTGCTGTGCCTCCTAACAATGTGCTCCTTGAAGGCATCTTAAGGTAAAGTCTGGGTTCTGCAGAATATGGACATAAATTCAGCGGATGCCACCTTTGCAGAAATGTGCTCAGCCCCCTTGCCTGGCATGGCCCACCCCGCACCCGCCAGCCTCCAGAGTTGTCTTGCTGGCTTTCCTCCACCTCCCTGCAGCCTCCCAACAGGTTCCACAACCCAGGATACCTAACGAGGTCAGGATGACTTACACCTCAGAGCTTCTGGACATGCTGTTCCTTTTCCAGAATGCCCTTCTCCTCCTCATCTACCTGGATAACACCTCCTTTGTCTTCAAGACCCAACTCAAACTTTTTTTTAAGATGGGGGTTATGCTCTGCTCTGCCACTCAAGCTATAGTGCAGTGGCATGATCATAACACACTGCAGCCTTGAACTCCTGGGCTCAGGAGATCCTCCCTTCTCAGCCTCCCGAGTAGTTGGAACTACAAGTGCACGTCACCATGCCTGGCTAATTTTTCTTTTCTATTTTTTGTAGAGACAAGGGTCTCACTATTGCCTAGGCTGGTCTTGAATGCCAGGCCTAGGTTGCCTAGGCTGGTCTTGAACGCCAGGCCTCAAGTGATCTTCCTGCCTTAGCCTCCCAAAATACTGGGATTATAGGCATGAACCACTGCCTAGGTATTTTCTCTTTTGTTGCTGTGCTCTTGATGTCATGTCTAAGAAGCCATTGTGTAATCCAAGTTCAAAAAATTTCCACATGCCTTTTCTTTAAACCTATCTTTTCTCGAAACATCTGTAGATTTCACCAATTAATCTATCTGAGCCTGAGTGTTGTGTGTGTGTGTGTGTGTGTGTGTGTGTGTGTGTGTGTGTGTGTGTGTAGCTAGTTATAAAATTACTAATTGTTTTTAAATGCAGGTTTTATTATTGTTCAGGTATGAGGAGGTCAATAGGTCAGGAGGTGATTGCCATTGAAATGATAGTTTGCTACTCACAGTTCCCAAGAGAACCGGGTCATGACATACCACCACATGGAGAACAACAGGGTCAGCTGAGAGGCCAAGGGAACAAGAAGGAGATGGGGCAAGGGCCTTGACTGTGGTTTTCTGGGGGCGGGAATGGCTGACACAAGTGTGAGGCCTTAAGGTTGCTAGTTCAAAGCATGCCGGTGCTTCCTGGGACACAAGAACTGCCCCTAGTTGTCTGGTGCCTGCCCTGGGGCGATTAGGGCAGAATGATAGCTCAGAGTACAAAAGCCCAAGGGTAGGTGGTGAGGTGTGGGCTCAGAATGTGTTGGTTTGCTCACTTTACAATCTCTAGAATTTGGCCAGGCCTGCGAGGAGCAGTCTCTCCAGAGTCTGCAAGGTCTCAGATGCCAAAGCCTCAGAAATACAGAAAATTAAAAGGCACAATTAATACACGGATTCAATGCCTGTACACGTTATCTAGCTATTCAAATTTTCTATGTCTTCTTGAGGCAGTTTCTGTAGTTTGTGTCTTTGAAGAAATTTGTCTATTTCATCTTTTTTTTTTTTTAAATAGAGGCAGGGACTAGATCCTCCCATCTCAGCCTCTTGAGTAGTTGGGGTTACAGCTGTGAGCCATCGTGCCCCTGCTCCAATTTGTCTGATTTTTCTTATGTTATCTAGTGTGCTGGCATGAAATTGTTCATAGTATTTTCTTATAATTTTTTTCCTCTAATGTTTTCTCCTTGTGAAAGACAATAAATGATTCATTTCCAGAAAATGGAGTAAGGTTTGCTGACATGACCAATAGACAAAACATTAAAGGTAACAGTCACATCATTGAAGGACAATGAATGATTCATTGCTGACATGACCAAAAGACAAACAAAGAGAAGAGTAGTAATAATCACATCTTGGGGAAATAAAGCTTACTTATAAATAAGAAAGCTGAAACCCTCCAATTAAATAGCTACAAGTTTTTATTTTAACCTTATTTGGCCCCAAAACTGCTTTGGTAACAGCCGGGAAAAATTGTAACCTCTGTATTACTTGGTCAATGAGGCACCAGGGGAGGAATTTGCACACTAGGAAATAAAAAACTTGTAACCACCTTGGGCATGCCTGCCCACCAGACACCCAATCTTTCAAGACCTTCCTTAAAGTCTTGCTTCTGCTGCGCTCCACATCTCCATGTCCATCCTTTGATTTTGGACAGGTGAGTTCGTTTCTCACATCCTTCTCTCCTAATTTTAGTGACTGGAATCTTCTCCCTTTTTCATTGGCCAGTTTAGAAGACTGAGGCGGAAGGATCGCCGGAGCCCAGTGGCTCGAGGCTGCGGTGGCCAGGAACGGCCACTGCACTCCAGTCTGGGCGGCAGAGAGAGACTCCGACTCAAAAAAAAAAAAAAAAAAATGTTTGTCAATATGCTACTCTTCCCAAATAAATCACTTCTGCATTGCTGATTTGCTCTGTTGTTGATCTATTCTTATTTCATTAATTTCCACTCTATTGTTATTTCCTTCCTTCTATTTGGTTTGGGTTTAGTTTGCTCTTCTTTCTCCAGTGTCTTAAGGTGGAAGATAGGACTGCAGATTTGAGAATTTTCTCAGAGTTTTCTTTCTAATATTGGTGTCTACAACTATAAATTCCCCTACAAGCATGGCTTTACCTGAATCCCACAAGTTTTGGTATGTTGGAATTTCATTGTCATTCACCCCAAAGTATTTTCTAATTTCCTTTGTGATTTTTTTTCTGTGACCCATTTCTTATTTTTTAATACGTGTGTTTAATTTCCACATATTTATGAATTTCTAATTTTATTTCATTATGGTCAGAGAACGTCTTTTGTATGATTACAATGCTTTTGAAATTTATTGAGATTAATAGATCGTCTGTCCTGGAGAATGTTCCCTGTACTTTTGAAAAGAATGTGTATTCTGCTGTTGTTGAGTGAAATGCTGTTTTTTTAAAAATAAAGATACAGTTGAATTTATGTCTGCCATTGCGCCTTTTGTTTTTTTCTGTTTCTCGTCTTTTTTTTGATTCTCCTTTGTTACTTCTTTTTTGCAATAAGTGTTTTTTTGGTAGTGTAGTGTTTTAATTCCTTGGATTTTGTTTTGCGCTGCATTTTTGAGTTATTTTCTTTGTGGTTGCTCGAAGTCTTACCATACACATCTTAACTTATCAGAATTAACTTTGAGTTTATACTGACTTAATTATAGTGAGATACAGAAACCTTACTCTGTCCCCTCTTTCTCTTTTTCTGGTGGTATTATTGTTATCTCTATAATATGTGTGTATGGCAGAAATCCAACAATACGTTGTTATCATTATTTCTTTATATCATTTAATGCCTTTTAAAGAAGCTAGGAGAAGAAAGGAGAGCACATATGTGTTTACAGAGTTTGTTCTACTAATCTTCTTATTTCCCTTTTCTGGTCCTATTCATTTATTCCTTTGTATTTGAGTTACTATCTGGTGTCATTGCTTACTCCAGTGCAGCTTTGCTTCAACCTGCCCCCTTTGTGCTGTTATTGTCAGATATATTACATTTCTATATGTTGTGGGCCTAACAATACAAATACAAATATATATATATTTGTATATATATATAATTTTTTTTTTTACTCCACTGGATAACTCTTACACAATACATTATGCTTTATACAACTGCTTTTTTAAAAGTTAAGGGAGGAAAGGGGAAGAAATAAGTATTTATACTCTCTCTTATAATTACCTACATAATTACCCTTACTGCTTCTCTTTGTTTTTTGGTGTGGAAACAAATTATTCTCTGGGGTCATTTGCTTTCAGCTCAAACAACTTTCCTAGGTATTTCCTGTAAATTTTTAAATTTTGCATTGAATCTTTGTTTGTTTGTTTCACTTAATAATCTACCATGTCATGTCCTGTCAACTCTTGCAAAGCACGCAAATTACTATGCCTACATGGCATTCCATGACCAGCATGTGTCTAGTCTCCTAGGGAGTTGTTTTCAATGCTTCATTGTTGTTATTGATGTTATCATGAGCATCTTTGCATATACATTCTTTAGAAAACATTTTTTAAAAAATACATAAGTAATCTGAGATTGAATTTATACAGAAAACCACGCAGGTAATACAAAAGCTCCCTCCACAGTTACTCCCCAGCCAACTCTGTTTCCTTCCCAAATGCAGTCAGGCTTGTTGGCTTGTGTCTGCACCTTTGCAAACATTTGTCTGTGCATTTATGCATTCACAGAGAGAGGAGGAGGAGGGAGAGGGAGAAAGATTTTTGACTGTTGTTTTGGGACTGGTTTTCGTTTTCCACAAATGGGATCATCTTTTATGTCCTGTTTATTATCTTGTTTTCTTCACTTGACGTGTCTAGGGGAATCTTTCTAAGTTATAACATGAACTCCTTTTTTTAAACATAGAATTCCAGAGTCAGTTGACAAATATTTGTTGAATCCCTCCTCTGTGACTGGCCCTGAGGATTCAGAGACTATGTTTTTCTGGAGTTTGACTGTTCGTGGATGTGCCAGATTTAGCTTTCCTTTCTGATGAATGTGTAAGCTTTTCCCAAGGACCATGCTTAGACGAGGAATTACAGAGTCCAAAGTCTCTTGACAAATGTCATAAAATTGCTTTCCAGGAAATGGGACCATTTTCCATTCCCAAGAGAAGTGCATGATAGTGCTGGTTTGCTGATTTGGTAGATGGGAAATTGCAGTTTTAGTTTTCAATTTTTATCACTACTGAAATTGAATATTTTTTCATGCTTATTAACCAGTTATATTTTCTCTGTGGATCGCTTAAAAAATTATTATTTTGTTCAATTCTTAATAAGGTTTATTTTCATGTTTTCTTATTTATTTGCCTAAATACTTAATGTATTGTGAATATATTTCTTTGTTTTGTAGTTTTTGTTGCCAGTAGTCTCCTACTTGCTTTTTTGCATCTAATTTTTTATGACTTTTGATTGATACGTTTTTTTTAAAAAAATTTCATTTTGATGAAGTCATTTTTTTCTTTGTTATTTCTTTGTTTCTTGTTTCCTTTTGTGTGTATGCTTTCACAATTCTTCCCAGAATCAAGATAAGATAAATACTAATCTACTTACATAGCTATTGTTTCATTTTTTAGTATCAAACTTTTAACCCATTTGAACAAAATTATTATAGGGTGTAAAGAAACATATAACTTTTAAATTTTTTCCCTAAATGGTACCTGTACAAAGTGTTGAATGGTCCTTTCTTGGCCCAACGTATCTGGCACTGTGGAAGCTTCCACACCCACCCACAAGAGGCCCTTGTCTTTGCTAATATTTCTTACTTTCTTCACTGAGCCCACTCCCATTGTCTGAGCTCCATAGATATCCACTACAATATGCTTGGCACACGTAGTTGGTTAATACATGCATTCTTATAAAATGTACTTGAATTGTACATTCAGTGGCAAAATCCCACAGCTCATTCTGTTTCTTACTCCATCAGTCCTATTAGAGTTGTGCATATTTAAAAAAATCTTTTCAAATAATCTATGTTTGGTGTATCAGTCTTTTCTATGTTATTTTTACCTATGTATTATTTCTTTTATCTCAGTGGGTTGATTCGATTTTCCCCCCTAATTTCACAAATTCAGAGTCTATTTCATTTTCTTTTGATTTCTTGTTTCCGAATAAATGTATTTAAAGCTATAAACTCTCTCTTTGGTATTGCTTTAATTGTGTTTCATAATTTCTTTCAAATAATTTTCTTTTTTCTTTTTTTATTATAAAGATGTGGGGTACAAATCAGGGTCGTATACAAACATTGATTATGCAGGTACCCTGGTTGACGAGGTATGCCCCTCCCTCCCCTAGCAGTTTCCACCAACTGACAGTCCCACCCTCCTTCCCCTGACAGTTTTCTGCTACTGCCAATTGCTTTCTTATAGCATTATAATTGTTCAAGTTCCACTTATGAGTGAGAACATACAGTACTCTGTTCTTTGTTTCTGTGATAGATCACTGAGTATGATCGACTCCAAATCCTTCCAAGTTGCTGCGAAGTCCATATATTTGTCCTTCTTTATGGTTGCATAATATTCCATTGTGTATAGCTACTACATTTTCTTTATCCAGTTCAGCTTTGATGGGCAAAACGGTTGGTTCCATGTTTTGCTATTGTGAACAGAGCTGCAACAAACATACATGTGCAGGAATCTTATTTGTAGAATGATTTGAGTTCCTCCAGGTATATTCCCAATAGGAGAATTGTTGGGTCATATGGAAGGTCAATTTCTAGTTCTTTCAGAAGTCGCCACACTGTCTTCCATAGAGGTTGC
The DNA here is from genome assembly GCF_000164805.1 of Carlito syrichta. Classification (NCBI taxonomy): domain Eukaryota; kingdom Metazoa; phylum Chordata; class Mammalia; order Primates; family Tarsiidae; genus Carlito; species Carlito syrichta. Next base: position 486,699 of record NW_007258440.1, on the reverse strand, counting down.
ACTAATTTGCATTCCCACCAGCAGTGTAGAAGCATTCTTTTTACTCCACATCCTCCCAAAATCTGTTGTTGTTTGTTTTATTAATGATGGCCATTCTTACTGGGATTAGGTGGTATCTCAGTGTGGTTTTGATTTGCATTTCTCTGGTGATAAGTGAGGCTGAGCACTTTTTCATGTGTCTGTTGGCTGCCTGTATATCTTCTTCTGAGAAGTGTCTATTCATGTCTTTTGCCCACTTTTTAAAGGGGCTGTTTGTTTTTTCCTTTTGGTGCGTTTGAGTTCCTTGTAGATCCTAGATGTTAGGCCTTTGTCAGATATACAGTTGGCAAATATTTTTTCCCATTCTGTGGGCTGTCTCCCTGCTCTCTTGCTAGTTTCTTTGGCTTTGCAGAAGCTTGCAAATTTGATGAAGTCCACTTGTCTATCTTATCTCTTATGGTATGGGCACTTGGGGAATTACTTGCCAGTTCCAATTTCCATAAGGATGTCTCCTGCGTTTTCTACAATTCTTATAGTTTGAGGTTTTATGTTTAGGTCTTTGATCCATGGAGAGTTAATTTTTGTGTACGGTGATAGGTAGGGGTCCTGTTTCAATCTTCTGCATGTGGTCAGTCAGTTTTCCCAGCACCATTTCCAAGAACTGAATAGGTTCTCCTCTCCCCAGTAGTTGTTGTTGGAGGCTTTGTCAAAGATGAGTTGGTTGAGGAATTGAGACTTGGCTTCTGGAATCTCTATCCTGTTCCATTGGTCTATGTGCCTGTTCGTGTAACAATACCAGGCTGTTTTGATTACTGTAGCCTTATAGTAAAGTTTGAAGTCTGGAAGTGTGATACCTCCTGCTTTGTTTCTTTTGTTAAGGATTGTTTTGGCTATTCGTGGTCATTTATGTTTCCATATGAATTTCTGTATTGTCATTTCCAGGTCTGGGAAGAATGATGTTGGTAACTTAATGGGTATTGCATTGAATTTGTAGATTGCCTTTGGTAGGATGGACATTTTAACAATGTTGATTCTTCCTATCCATGGAAGGAGCATGGAATATTTTTCCATTTGTTTGTGTCTTCTTGGATTTCTTTGAGCAGCGTTTTGTAGCTCTCATTGTAAAGGTCTTTCACTTCTCTGGTTAGGAAGGTGCCGGGGTATTTCATTTTTTGGGGGGGGCTATTGTAAATGGGATTGTGATTTTTATTTGGGTCTCTGCCTGCTTGCTGTTGGTGTATAGGAATGCAACTGTCTTTTGCACATTTATTTTGTACCCTGAGACTTTGCCAAAGATCTTTATCAGTGTAAGCAGGTTTTTGACAGATTCTTTTGGATTTTCAAGGTATAGGATCAAATCATCAGAGAAGAGGGATAACTTGACTTTCTCTTTTCCTATTTGGATACCCCAGATTTTCTTCTCTTGTCTAATTGCCTGAGCTAGGACTTCCAACACAATATTGAACAAGAGGGGTAAGAGTGGGCAGCCTTGTCTTGTTCCAGTTTTCAGGGGAAATGTTTCTAGCTTCTCTCCATTTAGCTATATGTTAGCTGTGGGTTTATCGTAGATGGCATTTTCTATTTTGAGGTATGTTCACATAACATTTTCAATGTTGTTCAAGGCTAAGCATAAGTAACACTCCTTGTAATTTCTCCTTTCACTCAAGAATAACTTTTGTAGGATATATTTTGATTTTCAGATGCAAAGAATAATTTTTAATATCTGTTTATTATTTATTTTTAATTTCATTCAAACATGATTGGTAAAATGTTAGCTGTAATTTATTAAAGTTTACTTTTTGATTAATGTTTATGATTGTTTTATATTTGATTATAAAGAATATTGGAATTAAAGTTTACTTTATGATTAATTTTTATGAATGTTCTATATTTACTTGGAAATAATTTAATTTTATTAATTAGTTTTGTACATGACTCATACATTTGCTGTTGTTTGTTTTTGTTTTGTCTGCTTGATTTATTCATTTCTGAAAAGAATATGTGAAATATCCAACAGAATTTTGCCTTCTGTTTCTCTCTATACTTCTACCAGCTGTGGCTCTATTTAGTGGAGAGATGTTCAGTCATTATGTTTTATTGAATTTAGACCCTTTTTCTAACCCATTATGCCCCTTTCTATCTTTTGTGCTTTTTGGTCTTGAATTCCACTTTTTCTGACAAAAAAATTATTCTAAGTAACTTACTCTCATTTACCTTTTATTTTGTATGATCCTTCCATGTTTATGTCTCTTTTTTCAAGAGTTTTTTAAAAGGTTTTTTGTGTGACTAATCTTCTGAGTCTTTTTTTTTTTGAGTAGGAGTCTCACTCTATTGTCCAGGTTGGAGTGCAGTGGCATGCTCACGGCCACTGCAGCTTCGACCTACTGGTCTCACAAGATACTTCCACCTCAGTCTTCCAAGTAGCTGGAACTTCAGGCACATGCCACCATGCCCAGCTAATTTTTTCTTGATTTATTGTAGAAATGAAGTCTTGCCAAGTTGTCCAGGCTGGTCTTGAACCCCTGGGCTCAGACAAATCTCTCTTGCCTGCCTCCCAAAGTGCTGGGATTACAGGGTGAGCCACTGTGCCTGTCCTCTTCTGAGTCTTAAATTTTTTTTTTGCACAGTCACATAGAAAAGATAGTTTAGCTGGATATACATTTCAACATTATTTAGTTTAGTTAGATATAAAATTCAGTGCATTAAGCATTGTTGTTTTTTTCCTTAGTCTTGTTTGGCATTCTATAAGGACTTTCAAACTGAAAAAAATGTCTTTAATTCTGATGATTCTCTGTCATCTCTGCAACCATTGCCTGCCCTCTGTTCTTATTTCTCCTTCTGGGACTCCCATCATATGCATGCTGATATTACTGTGCCCATCCTCCCTTGTCCCTCAACTTTCCTTATATTTCCATTATTTTATTCTTTCTGGGTACGAAGGCTTTCCACTTCGTTCTTTCTTATTGTTAACTCTTGTTTCATTTTGACAATATTGTTTCTTATTTGTTTGAAGATATTTATGCTTATTTAGTCAACTACATTAATTCTGTTTCCGTTATCTTTTTTAATAATGATGCTCTTCAGGTACACTCTTTTTTTTCTCTCTCAGGGCTTCTATTTCCCAGGGAGCATCAGCTTCTGCAGCTGGCATGTGTACTGGGGAGTTGTCAGCACACCAGGGCTGTCGTGGAGGCAGGTCCTAGGAGGGGATGGGGTTCCTGGTGGGGCTCCCTCTTCTAGGTTGTTAATAAAGATGGGGCCATTATCTCTACCCTATGGGGTAGTTGTTTTTTTGTCCTCTCCGTTAATATGTACCTATGTATTATTTGATCACATAAATTCTCTTTGGTTTGTCACACCAAAGTGACTTTCTGGGCTTACCCAAGAGGACAAGTGAAGTGTTTTCATGTGAATTCATAAGAGTGTTTAGCACAAGGAACAGCAGACCTAGGGGTTTGAAACTGACATCTCAGGTGATACGGGAGACAACAGTGGGAGAAGGGATTCCAAGAGAAATGACTGTCATCCTCTTAGTCTCTGTAGTCATTCATTCTGCATCTCAGAAGAGAGGGTAGCTGGGTACTGAGAACAGTGATGAAAACACATGCTTAGCTGGGCTCGGTGGCTCAGCCTGTAATCCCGCGCCTTTGGGAGGTTGAGGTGAGTGGATTGCCTGAGCCTGCGGGTTCGAGACCCGCCTGGGCAGCTTGGTGAGACCTCATTTCTACAATAAATCAAAAAATTAGCCGGGCGTGGTAGCGCGCGCCTGTAGTTCCAGCTACTCGGAAGGCTGAGGCAGAAGGATTGCCAGGGCCCAGCAGGTTGAGGCTGTGGTGGCCGGGAGCGGCCACTTGTCTCCAGTCTGGGTGACAGAGTAAGACTCCAACTAAAAAAAAAACAAAAAAAAAAACCACACGCTTGACTCTGACACTTGCTAGCTATGAACCGCTGGGGCCTTAGTGTTCTCATCTGGAAAATGGGGTCATAATACTGACCTCAGAATGTTGTTGTTAGAAGTTTATGAGATAATATAGAGAGAAACTGTGAGTTTCAAGCTCCATGTCTGGTCCTCAACAGGTGTTTGATAAATTGTAGATCCTTCCCTGAGATATTCCTCAATCATTTCCCTTTTCATTGGAAAGTTAAACATAGGGACAGAGAATGAATGCTATCACTTTCCAGTGAATGTGAATGTCTTTACATTTCACTTACTATTTTTGTCTACTCATATCCCAGTTGTGTTTCTTTAAGTTATTGTAAGTCAGGAACACAACTTGCAATTACATTGGTACGTGGATATCTGAAATTCAAGAGAAGCCTGTCTTCAAACATGCCTTCCCCTTTCACCTGTTTCTTCCTAGTTTTGATGTTAACATGAACTTTTTCTTTCCCTAATAGTCTCATTTTGTCACGCGCCCTCATCCTAGAGTGTCAGCCGGTGAAGGGTACAGGTAGACTCCTTTGTATCAACACATTTGCAGGTTCTATTCCAAGAGTTACGGGGCAAGTTTTCATAATCTGTTTGTTCTCACTCTGTCACTCTTTCTTTTGCACTTTTTGCAAAACAGCTGCTATTGTTCGTTTTCCTCAGCACTCTCGCGAACATTAGGAACTGTTCTGCGGTCAAAATCTTCGCAGCTGGCTCCTGGCTAGTGTTTTGTAATCCATTCTGGAAATTTTAATAAGCCCTAACCTCTCATGTCAGCTGTGTTTCTGGTGCTAGAGATAATTGTGAGTAATGGCCAGGGCTTAGTTGAGCCCCACTGTTCTCTTTTTCATCATATCTTTGAAAGGCACGGAGAGTTCAGATTCCTAAGGCTGATAGAAACTGACGATTTAATCCTTTTTCTGTTTGGTGTTTAATTTTTCTCAAAGATGTTATTGTTTACTTCACTTCTAAGCACTGACTTGTCCTTGAAATGTGTGTGATTTATTCTTCTAATATGTGTGAGTATCTTCTAAGTTTTCTTCTTTTTTTATTTCTTTGTGAATGATTCTTAAAGAATTCAAGACTTTTGAATGGGGACTAGACTTTTATATTTCATGGACTGATAAAAAAGAAAAATAAGTTGAGGACTGATATAGTGTTGCCAACATTTTATTTTGCCATGAGTGTAAGAGAAAAAAAAAAACACCTTCTATCATTCTCATACCATAAAAGGACATTTAAACATCAAAACCAGGAAGGAAGACATCTTGGACTAAAGGAGAATCCTTTAAGTGAAATGGGTAAGAAAAACTTGGTACATTGTCCTTTTTCTCTCTTTGCCTGGCACTGATGATGACCTCTACAAAGGCGTTTTGGAACCACTACCTCCACATCTTCATCCACACCCTCTTAACAGTTTGCTTCCAGTACTTTCTGTTGTTCACTCATTCCGTCAAGGTTGTTCCTACCTGGCACTTTCCCCTCTTGCGCCAGTCACATTTAAAGACTACCCCCCCGCCCTGCCCGCAAAGGCTCCACTGCCATACAGGAGAGCTTTGATCATCAATTCTGCGCAGCCGGGTGTCAGAGGGGCTGGTGGTAGGAACAGCCCAGCAGAGGCGGCAGCTGTCAGCCCCAGGAAAACCGAGCAGCTGTTCGCTGTCGTTCCAGGGTTATCTCATCATTTATTGTGCACAAAGGTGGCTTTACAGTTCTCCTTCATCCTTGTCCTCCTCACCAGGCCGTGACAACCCAATGCCTTTCATCTCCATGCCATGACTCAAGGCTTCCGCCATCTGTCTAGCTTTCTTTCAGGGCTTTCTGTAAGTTTCTTGTGTCAGAACCGAAGAGTGTTCCAATGTCAAACACAAAATGCAGGCCTCCCTGGCGACACAATGCCTACCTTTTTGGCTTTGATCAGGTCTTCTTTGTGAATTCCAGCCAGAACCTCTGCAGAATTGCACAGAAAATGAAGAGCCCGGTGTGCCTGAACTTCCTGCCCTGCACCCTTCATTTCATTTCTTCCCTTTCTCCCGAGAGCTGGTAGCTTCACGCTGCCATTCTCTCTCCTCCAGACTGTAAGTAATCTAATAAAACCACTCTCACTATGGGGTGAGGAGTTTAATGACCTCCCTCCTACAGGCTTCTGCACACAATGAAGTGGAAACAGAGCCCATCTTCGGAGTTGGGAGGCTTTCCTTCCAGCCAAGGTTCTACTGGTTGTTACGGGACTCAAGCCAGTCTTCTCTGAGACTCAGTTTCTTCTTTAGCGAAACGAGATTGATAATAAGATTAGCCTCCCAGGCTTGATATAAAAGTCAAATGAGATTATCACTGTGCTCTATAATCCGAACGTGTTTGAGTTACCTACTAGTCCTTTTCAGGCGTCGTGAATACCAGAGTGCACCGGCTTGAGTAAGGACATTGATTGACTTTGAACAATCAAGTCCCACGGAGGGCAGGATCAAGGGACTGTGGGAATCCAAGAAGTCCTCTTTCCCCACATGTATCATCAGGCCCTTCAGTGCTCATGGATATCTGGTTTTTCTTACCTCTGTGGGCACAAAGTTACATTTTCTATCCCTCCTTGCATCTAGGTGGATGTGTCACCAAACCTGCACGCACAGAAAGCCGAACACCAAAGCACTGGTGGTTTTTGCAGCAATAAAGGTTTATTGTGATTCTACTGGCAAGGAGACAGGAGGAAATGTGCAAATGTCTCCCAGAGCTGGGGGCTGGGCAGGGTTTTATAAGAACAGTGTCATGAGACATGATCTGATTGGAGTCTTTCAGGACGGTGATGCTGGGAGATGTGATCTGACTGGGTCCTGCCATGGGAGATGTGAGGGCTCTGTCTGATTGGATCCTGGGTCCTGCCATGCTATGTCCATTTCTTAATTCATTCCCTGCTCCTGGGTTTGAGCACTTGGGTTCTGCTTGTGATTGCACACTTGCTTCATTTGGAAATGTTCAGGTTCTGTAACCTGCAACGTAGGAGTCCATGGCAACTGAAAAACAACTCACAACTTTGTCACATAAATGTTGAGCCAGATTGGTCCGGTGAGATTACAGAGCTATATGATTGAGTTCTGGCTGGTGGATTGTAAACGAAAGTGATATAAGCCTTTTCCAGTTATGGTTACAACATTTCCTGTATGAAGTTCATGTTCTTTCTCTTCCTCCTCTCTCCTGGCTGGGCTTATGCTGGGAGATCTCGAAACCACAAGATGGTGGAGGCATGAGATCAAAGGAGCCTGGGTCCACGAGTCATCACCTGGAGAGAGCTCCCTAGAGATCGTTCGTTTTGAATTTTGCATGAGCAAGAAATAAACCCGTGTTGAGTCAAGCCACTGAGATTTGGGGCTGTTTCTTATTGTAGGCAGTCTACCCTAATACACTGTATCTTGAGGCTGCTTCTCCATGCCCCTTCATTGTTGATCTCTCTTGTTGCATACCACTTTCCCTGACTTTTTTTGGTCATGGTGGAAACAAGGCCACCAGCAACAGTAACCAAGTTGGCCTCCCTTCTGTTCAAAGGAACAGCCTGACGGCAACTAAAAACACTTATTTCAAATTCCTTTGAGAGAATTGGGCTAGGTCCAGTGGGTATTGGGTGCCAATCCCTAAACCAATGAACATGGGGTGTCCGTGGGGATGCGGGAGGGGTCGCTCCCCAGAAAAATGTTACTTGGCAGCCACCCCCAAACATGTTTACATGCTCACAGTTCACAATTTTAGAAAGGAACACAAGGACAATGGAGACATATTTCTTTTCTTACACACCCCTGAAGAAAGACTCTCTAAGAATGGCTCTTTAGTCATCAGGTGGTGATTTACATTTTGGGACCAGGTAGCTTTTACACTTGCTTTCAAGCCATACCACTTTATTTTTTAATTTTATTTATTTATTTTGAATTGGAGTCTCACTCTGTCGCCCAGACTGGAGTGCAGGGGCTGCTCCCGGCCACCACAGGCTCGACCTGCTGGGCTCCGGCGATCCTTCCACCTCAGCCTTCCAAGTAGCTGGAACTACAGGTGCGCACTACGACGCCCAGCTAATTTTTTGACTTATTGTAGAGATGAGGTTTTGCCAAGTTGCCCAGGCAGGTCTCAAACCCGTGGCCTCAGGCAATTCACTCACCTCAGCCTCCCAAGTGCGGGATTACAGACTGAGCCACCGAGCCCGGCTAGCCATTTCACTTTAATGGCAACAGTATTGCCCATCCAGGGTTGAGAAGCACCGGGTTAGGGGCTACATGTCCTGATCTGTGGGCCACACCAGATACAACAAGCTTGCCGATGTTTGCAGTAGGTAAGGGTGAGAATCCTTATCCAGTGCGTTACACGAAGCAGGAAGGTGTGAGGCAGGAAGGCCCATCCATGACCCTGGGATGCTGCTACAAGATATGGTAGACAAAATAGGTGTTTCAGTCTTCCCAGAGCATGGTTCCTGGCCCGCTTCCTCCTCTGTCTCGAATAGCCCCTGGCCTTCACTGCAGGTCGTCCTGACTTGCCCGTCCTGGGAACAGCACCCACATGGGGGCATGGCCACCTCACCTTTGGGCTTTGCCAGGATACCTGCATATGCTTAGGTTTCTAAAAAGAATACCTCCCCCTTCAATTGCCAAGGTCAAAAAACGTTACTGCTACAAGCTTTAGAAAGCCCAAATAAGCACAAAAAAGAAAATAAAACCTGTAATTCCACTATCTGGAGGAACAAATATACATGTACACACACACACATTTCTAAAAAATTTTTTTCTACTTGTTTTTCTCTCTTAATATGTCATGTAGAATTTCCCATTAATCTACAATATGATTGTTAATAAATATGTAGTCACGGCTATCTCATAATTTAACCAAATTCTTATGATCATTTCTAATTTTTCATTGTAGTAAATGAATTCCATTCAAGACTGTTGCATTCAAGAGAACAGCCTGATTACAACTAAACAGCCTTGTACATACATCTTTGCATGTGTCTTTGTCTATTTCTTTAAGATAAAGACCTAGAAACAGAGTAGTTAGATCAAGGGGAATATAAACAAGACCCAAAGCCAGGAAAGCAGAGAGAGCTACATCCTTGCATTCCTTTCTAAGAAAGAAGAAAGCCTTCTCAAGTAACCTCCATCCCCAGCAGATTTCTCTGATGTCTCTCGGACAGATTTTACCCCATGTCTTTGTGGAAACCAGGCACTGGCAAGGACAGTGAGACTGTGGATTGGTCAAGACCATCCAGATGTGTCCTATGGGATTCAGCACTTCAAAGAGTGTGCTTTCTTATGAATAAGGAAGATTTGAGTGTTGCTGTTGTATAGCAGTCAAGTCCCTTCCATATTTGCTACAGAATAAGAAAATGTTGAAAAACCTTTCCTGATTTCACAGGTGACACATAATGCCTCACTGTCACCTTTGTTTATATGTCTTTTATTTATTTATTTATTTTGAGTTGAAGTCTCACTCTGTCGCCTAGGCTGGAGTGCAGAGGCATACTCACAGTCACCCTAGTGTCAACCTGCTGGGCTCCGGCAATCCTTCTGACTCAACCTTTCAAGTAGCCGGCACTACAGGTGCATGCTACCACACCTAGCTAATTTTAAAAAAAATTTATTGTAGAAACGAGGTCTTGCCAAGTTGCCCAGGCTGGTCTCAAACCTGTGGGCTCAAGCAATCCACTCGCCTCGGCCTCCCAAAGTGCTGGGATTACAGGCTGAGCCACCAAACCCGGCCTGTTTATATGTCTTTGATTACTGGTAGATGTAGACATTTCTTGAAATATTTGTTGGTCATTGTGTTTCTTCTGTGACTGACTCAATCATTTTTTTAATGTATCATGATGCACACACATCCTTTCAAAAGTGATTATGTTTTATTTCTTGAATCCAAATTGTGTCTGCCATAAAGCAAAGGCTTGTCGGATGGATGGATGCCTATGTATACTTGCACCTGCACACGGTTCCATGTGTATTTGGTAGTAATAAGTAGGAAGAGATGGGAGAGTGGTTCACAGTGCAGTTGGCCTATAGGGACTAAAAAAGTTGTAGGGACTCGATTTAAGGTAGCTCAGGAACAGAATAAGATGTCAGGCAGTCATATCCAAAACTCAGCCTTTTTTCCTGTTAGTCTAGTGTATGTTTCATTGACCAGCTTTTGAATCCATTTTGCATTGACCATTGCAAGTCACCCTTATTTAAGCTAGAAGATCTTCAAGGATTATAGAGGGAAAAAAATCCATCTACTAGTAGGCGGGGGAAACACAGACATTAATTGTAGAATTGATCCCCCTGACTGTCATCCTATTGTTAGTGAGTCCTTGTGTAATTATTACCCAGTTTTATGAGTGTGAATTTGCAGTTAGGAGAAATTGTCATGGCTCTTATGGCTAGAATTGTAGAACTCTAGAGAGCAATGGCAAGAAGTATCAGGCTACTGCCACGGAACGAATAGGATGAGTTCTTGGTTTGAATCCCGAGGTTTATGGAAACAGAGTAAGTGAGGAAAACACCCCAACAATGGGAGGCCTGGAAGTGTGTCTTATAAACCCAGGAACTTGAAGTTCTGGATGAAGGGAGTGTACAATTTTTAATTTCATGATTAAACATAAATAGGGAATCTTTTCTGTTTAGAGATAAAAAACAAAAGCTGCCTTCTATGGCACCTTAAATATGGGAATCATAGCCTGTGAGTGTGTGTGTGTGTGTGTGTGTGTGTGTGTGTGTGTGTGTGTGTGTGTGTGTCTACTGATGAGTCAGCTTTGAGTCCAGGTAATGAATAATTATGTACCCATTGGTCCATCAATAACCAAAAAATTACTTGCTTATACCAACACAACCAGCCTTCATACAGAATAGTTATTTAGATTTGTAATAATTGATAATGACTTTGTCAATAATTTATGTAAATTGAATTCTATTTATGCTTATGGCTTTTTTTAAACCTTAAAGAATGAATGCATCAAAGGACTCTTTCTTTCCTTTTTTCAGGTAATTAAATGTTGAAATGATTTTGCATGAAGGCTGTGTGGACCATTCAAGGGCTGTGTAACTGATGAGGAGATTCTGTAATTGATTGCAGAATCCATAGCCTTCCATCATCTTGATAGGTGAGCAGTCGATGGCCGTGACAAGTTGATGTGAATGACAGAGCTCCTCGGTCTAAAATTCATTTATTCCCCTGGCACTCAGGTATGTGAAACAATTCTAGAAGCATGCTGGTGAGAACGAGGCTGTCTGCAGCCATGGCCTCCTCCCTGCAGAGCCCATGAGTGAGCCTCTGACCATGGGTATCATTCCCCGGAGCCCACACTCTGTCTGCTCATTCTAGAATGGTGTTTACAGGTTACAATTAATTTAGGACAAATGTTATGGACACAATGTTTTTGTCTTCCTACCAACATTCATATGTTGAAGCTCTAACCACCCCCGCGTGATGGTATTTAGAGATAGCGCCTTTGAAAGGTAATTAGGGTTAGATGAGGTCATGAGGGTGGGCCCTCATGATAGAATTAGTGTCCTCAGAAGAGAAAAAGAGACACCAGTACTCTCCACTCATGAAGACACAGAGAGAAGGCAGCTACCTGCAAGCCAGGAAGAGGTCCTTGCCAGAAGCAGAATCAGCTGCCACCTTGATCATGGACTGCAAAGCCTCCAGAACTGCAAGAAATGAATTTCTGTTTCTTAAGCCAGCCAGTCTACTGTGTTTTTTTATGGCAGCCTGAGCAGACTCAGACTGAAATCTAGGCTTCTGAGGATTTGACACTCAAATTGGATTTCTCAGAGGCATTGTCCCACAACAGTACCCTCCTTCATGCTCATTTCTTTTCTTGTTTATATCAGCAACCAGCATCATACCTCATCAGCAACTGTGGGATATGTACGTCGGCTTCAGCACTTCACAAAGTGTTTCTTAAACATATATTAATACTAATGTAGCCCCTTTTGTCTTAAGCTTAGAGTGAGATGCAAAGGGGAATGAGATGCACTGGTCACTGTCACCGCCACTACCACCGCTGACACTGAGGAAACTCAAATAAACGCTCAGGGCGATTCTCCTGCCTTAGCCTCCTGAGTAGCTGGGACTTCAGGCGCACACCAGGACTGGCTAATTTTTTAATTTTCTGTGGAGATGGAGTCTTACTATGTTGCCCAGACTGGTCTCGAATTCCTGGGCTCAAACAATCCTCCTACTTCGGCCTCCCAAAGTACTGAAGTGCTGGGATTACCGGCGTGTACCACAGTGTCCAGCCTTATTCTCTACTTATTAGGTGAGGATCTCTTCTTTAGGAGCATTATCAAAGCAAAGCTGAGTTTTCTTTGCCCATGGCAGAGAAAACAAACAAAAGTGATTGGGCTGAAGTTTGTCTCTCCAGTCCCTGGCGTTCTTTTCACACTTTGTCTTGTTCTATTGATCCCTCTGCTGACAACCAATGCTTTGCTCTTTCTTGTGTTCCTGAAGAAAAATAGCTAATAAACAGATTGAGTCAAAGAAAGTCCAGGCAGGGCAGTGCTAATCCACTCAGAGCCTTGATGGAAAAAGCTTCCTTATTTCTTGAGAACAAAACCCTGGGCCAGGATCATAGCTTGGCAAGGGGAGCACAGGCTGGATTTCAACCTCCTCCTATCACCTAGCCAGGCGTCTTTGTGCAGTGAACAGTCTGCACAACTGAACATGGCTGGCCAACCCAACGCCTCAAACATACTCACTGCAGTTCACCACTAGAAACTTTGTTTCCGCCATGAAGGGCTTCCCTAAGACCAACACTGGTGCCATTTCCTAGATGCCCAGACATTCATTTCTCCACTTATGTATCCATGACGTATTATTAGATGCTTACTGTGTACTTGGTTCTATGCCAGGCCCTGTGGGAACTAAGGGAAGAGGCAGACCTTCAGATGATTACAGCGCCATAACCAGAGTGAGAGGCAAGCATTTCAGAGACATTAATTCTCACACATGTATCCATGACATATTATTAGATATGTCATGGATTAATTCTCACACATAAAAATGTAAGGGTTCTTGGCTGGACATGGTGGCTCATGCCTGTAATCCCAGCACTTTGGGAGGCCAAGGCGGGAGGATTACCTGAGCCCAGGAGTTTGAGACCAGTCTCTACAAAAAATAAAAAAAATAAGCTGGGCATGGTGGCACACATCTGTAGTCTCAGTTACTGGGGAGGCTGAGGCAGAAGGATCCTCTGAGCCCAGGAGGTCAAGCCTGCAGTGAACCGTGATCATGACACTGCACTCTAACCTGGGTGACAGAGTGAGACCTCCAACTCAAAAAAATATATTTTTTTAAAAGAATGTTAGGATTCTGTGCTTCAATTTGAGATGGCAGGTTTATTCTCTCCCTACTGGGGCCCTCATTTCTTTTATCCTTACCTTCAGGGCTTGCTCCCAGCTGTTAATGGTGACTTTCTTGTCTTGAATTCCTTTAGAGTCTTGAGGGCTGAAATTTAGATAGGTGGATAGACAGATGAGAGACAGATGATAGATGATAGACAGATGATAGATAGATAGATAGGCAGACTGACTGTGGAAATTGGCTCATGAGAATACAGAGGCCAGAAGTCCCACAGTCACTATCTGCAAACCTGAGAACCAGGAGGCTGGTGATGTGGCTCTCAGTCAGGTCTGAGGACCTGAGAACCAGAGCGCCTGTGTCTGAGGGCAAGAGAAAATGAACGTCCCAGCTCAAGATGATTCAGCATATCTGGGATTTCTCCATCTTTTTGTTCTCCTTGGGACCTCCTCAGGTTGGATGATGTCAGCTGCATTGGTGAGAACCATCTCCTTCACTCTGTCTACCACTTCAAATGCTAATCGCCTCCAGAAACGCCCTCACAGACATACCCAGAAATGATGTGTCCTGACTAGCTGGACATCCCTCAACCCAGCATGTTGACACGTAAAATGAACCATCACAGCTGTCCTGGCAACCATCTAGTTGTTTGATGACAATTTCACTTAAGTACACCAGACATAAAAGTCAGAAGGTAGGGCCAGCTATGTTATTTGTGGGGCTTAATGCAAAATAAAAATGCAGGTCCCCTTGTTCAAAAAGCAAGACAAGAGTACCAGTAAACATATTAAAATATAACTCATTTCCTTTCTTTCTTTACATTATTAGCATAAGCCTCAGCATTCCTCTTTATAGTGTGCAATGTTTTACAAAGTTTTTTAAAGAATATTTAATGCGAAGGCACAGAAATTGCACAGTTTATATTTTGCAGCTTGAACATACACGTGTCTTGTTCTTCTTATGCCAGTGAAAATGATGCATGAAGCTCAATGAGCTCAGCTGTGTTTTTTTTAAATTGGAAAATATACTTTATTTAGAAAGTAAATGAGAGAGAGAAAGAGAGAGAGAGAGAGGAGATTCACTTTCCCAAGGTAGGGGAGAGGGGGTCAAGACAAAGCTAGGAAACATGGTGACCATAGCTCAAAGAGCCGTGTGGACACACCAGAGTTGAGCAAAGCATTGGTCAAGCTCAGCTGTTTTGACTCAGCTTCCTAATAGGCACACTTCCCACCACACTGTCTAGAAACTGGCGGCTTCCGTAATACAATGTCTCATACTGCCTTGAGTTTTGCTGAAACCCCACATGCCATGGGTTTGAAATTATGGGTGAAGGGACAGTAAGGAGCCATGGACACAGACATGGTGTATGTCCGCTTCGCCCACACTCACACGCCATTGTCTCGTTGGACTTCACTTACAAAGCACAAGTTCAAAGAGAAAGTTATCCCGAATTTCAAGACGGTGACAGCAGAGCCTCAGACCAAGCAAGGTCCCTTTTGAGCCTGGGGCCCATGAAGGCAGCCCTGCCAGGGGTGTAGGGAGTCACCAGGGCACAACCTCTTGTTTTGGTGTGAACACCAAGACCAGACCAGAGCTGGGTGGGTCTTGAACTGCTAGTGAAAAAGCATCCCATCCCTAATTATGCAACTCTAAAATTCAGAGCAGGACAGGGCAGTAAAAGGTACTTAGCAATTTTTAAAAAAATTAAGCCTATATTTTAAAACAGAAAAAACATAGACTACTTTAATAAATACCCATTCATTCCAGAACCAGTTGTTGTTAACGTTTTGTCTTTTCAAAGTCTTTTTTCTTTTTTTACTAATAGAACTGAAGCATTTTAGGTAAGACTGAAGTTGTCTTTGCCTTCCACCCCCATCAAATTCCATACTCCTGCACCAGAGGAAGCCACTGTCATGAACTTGGCGTACCTTCTTCCAGGCCATTAGGAAACAACTTTTACTTGAATATATAGTCTCCATGAACTAGACAGATAGTTTTGTATGTAAGTTTCTTTTGTCCTTTCAAGATTTATTCGGTGGTATCTTACAAAACACATTGTTCCGTAACTCACTTTTTTTTTCTTTTTTGAGTTAGAATCTTACTCTGTCACCCAGGCTGGAGTGCAGTGGCATGATCATGGCTCACTAGAAACTCAACCTCCTGGGTTCAAGTGGTCTTCTTGCTTCAGCCTCCCAAGTAGCTAGGACTACAGGCACACCACCACCACCAATAAATAAATAAATAAATAAATAAATAAATAAGTGTGTGTGTGTGTGTGTGTGTGTGTGTGTGTGTGTGTGTGT
>NW_007258440.1:455895-470920 GCF_000164805.1 Carlito syrichta | reverse complement strand
GTGCATTTTATGAACCCACCACATTTGACTTACCTGCTACCCTGGAAGGTGTGTTGTTTCTAATTATTCCCTCTTATAGGCAACACTGCCATGAGCATGTCTGCACGTGAGTGCCAGGCACATGTGAGGTGTGCAGGGGATTGTCCTGTGACCACACTGCTCCCCAGAGGGTCATGGCGCTGCTCACCACTGGCTGGGTGCAAACATTCCCGTGGATCATAGGTTTTGTTTTCCATTCTTGTCCCTCACATTTTATAGACACTGAAAGCCTCGAGACTTGGGCAGAAGCAGTTCAAGAACCCAGAACGCAGTAGTTGGTTTCAAAATTAACCTTTCATGCTGTTTTTCCTATATTTTCCACAAAATGTTCAGACATTTGAAGGTAACTGACAAAGTTGTGGACTTGGGGTTTGGGTTTTGTTCTGACAATCTTCTCTGTATTTTATATATTTTACATTTTCTGTATATTTTGATTTTTTTCTTTTCTTTTTTATTTTTTTGGCACAGTCTCGCTCTATCTCCCAGTCTGGAGTATGGTGGTGTGATTATAGCTCACTGCAGCCTCGAACTCCTAGGCTGAAGCAGTCCTCCTGCCTCAACCTCCTGAGTAACTGGGACTACAGGCACACCACCATGCCTGGCTAATTTTTTTGTTTTTTATAGAGACAGGCATCACTACATTGCCCAGGCTGGTCCCAAACTCTTGACCTCAAGTCTCCTCCTGCCTTGGCCTCCCCAGGTGCTGGGATTCCAGGCATCCAGCCTGTTTTGATGTTTCTACATCTTAGAAAGCTTCTCTCGCTGGGGAAAGACCACCCCTCTTGGGGTGAGGCAGTTCTTGGAAGCAGCCAAAAGCTCTGCCAGGAGCGTGCCTTTGATATGAAAACTCACCAGCCTAGAATGTTCTCCATGTGGCTTGTGCAGCCATTCCTCAGTGGCCATCATCTCAGGGCCAGTACCAGGCAACTAAGGGCCACCCTACAGCTTAGAGCCCATGGAAGTTATTCAAGCCAGCCAATCCTAAGCCATTCACCCTACCTGGCTTACCTTTCCTGCAGACACCTCAGCAAGGGTGGCTTCATGTGTCCCCCTGCACCTGTCCTCTACCTCCTGACTCCTCGCTGTTTTCCCACATGGCCTGTATGGTGTGCCATGCCTTGGGACCTGTGTGTACAATAAGCTGTGTTTTCCTGAGCCTTTCCTGTGTCTCCCTTGGGGCTGCACCTGATTGACCACCTCATACCCACAGCCCTGAGTCTGGTGGTGAGGAGACCCAGCCAGTCTATGTCTTGTCTCAAAAGCCTCCAGAAAGCTGACTTCTTATCTGGTGTTTTCCTAAGTGTGTCTGAGAAGGTGGGGCAAGGTGTCGGGGTGAGGTTATATACTTGTACTGTTACTTGGAGAACCTGGATCCTTGCGAGACAGGGTTGGAGATGAAATTTAAGGAACAGTTGCATCAAAAAAGGCTCATTGGAAGCAGCGCAGAGTGTTAGGAATTCAGTGAAGGAGGAAGATTGTTTAGACAAGAATGCTAAACAATTCGACTCTGGCAGGTCGATGTGAGTCTGCTGTTATGAAAACAGGGAGTGCACTTGTATGGGTCTACACACTTTCATGTGAATCATGTATCACTCTACAGAACTCACTGTTCAAAGATAATGTAAAAAGGGCCGGGCGCAGTGGCTCATGCCTGTAATCCCAGCACTTTGGGAGGCTGAGGTGAGAGGACTGCCTGGGTTAGACCTCATTTATACAAAAATAAAAAAATTAGCTAGACGTGGCAGCATGCATCTGTAGTCCCAACTACTCGGGAGACTAAGGCAGGAAGATCACTGGAGCCCAGGAGATTGAGCCGGGCACTTCAATCTGGATGACAGAGTGAGACTCTGACTTAAATAATAATAATAATGATAATAATAATAATAATAATAATAGTGTTAAAAAACCCTCCTTCTTTTACCTTTGTCCCAGGGGACTTCCTGTGGGCTGAAAGAATAGGTGTTCAAGGTAGGTTTTTGAGCACAAATTAAAGCTTAGGGCCTTTTTCTGAGGGTCACAGGGCCTAGAACTGGGCTCCACATTTATGAATATTGTGAAGAGGCCAAGGGAAAGGCAGCTGGCGGGTGGCCCTCCAGCTAGCCACACTCCACCACTCTCCTGTGCTTAACCCAGGTCGAGGTTTGTTTACCAGCAGGCTAACTAAACTTTCAGACTTGCTGTCCTTGTCTGAAAAGGAGGATGATAACAATTCCAACTTCATGGGACTATTGTGACTATGGAGAGAGATAATACATTTGAAGTGCCACATACAGGAGGCACTTGATAAATGCCAGTCCTTCTTATGTGCTTCTACTGTCACTGAATTCTTAAAAGGCTTTCCACTGAGTGCCTCATAATTTAGCGGCTAATTACATACCATCTTATGCAGTGTGCTGCTGTTTCTTCTAAATTAATCTTACCTTTGTCACACATCATAGATTTTATGAAGGAGACAGTGTCTGAACAATATCTAAACATGCTCCTTTATGGTGTATAAAATGTGTCCACTGGTATTATCATTATTGTTATTATTATTATTATTTTAAGAGACAAGGTCTCACTCTGTCACCCAGGCTGGAGCACAGTGGTGTGATCATAGTTTACGGCAATCTCAAGCTCCTGGACTCAAATGATCCTCCTGCCTCAACCTTCTGAGTGGCTGGGACTACAGGTGGCACCATGCTTGACTAATTTTTTTTTTTTTTTATAGAGACAGCGTTTTGTTATGTTGCCCAGGCTGGTCTTGAACTCCTGGCCCCAAGTGATCCTCCTGTCTCAGCCTTCCAAGTAACTGGGATGACAGACATATGCCACCACACCTGGCTAATTTTTTTTCATTTTTTGTAGAGACGGGGGTCTCGACATGTTGCCTGGGTTGGTCTCAAATGATCCTCCTGCTTTGGCCTCCCAAAGTGCTGGGACTACAGGTGCCACCACATCCAGCTAAGTCTTAAATTTTTTGTAGAGAAAGAGTCTCTCTATGTTGCCCAGGCTAGTCTCAAACTCCTGACCTTAAGTGATCCTCCTTCCTTGGCCTCCCAACGTGTTGGGACTATAGGCATGAGCACTGCATCCTGCCAGTTCTTCTCTATGTCTTTTGAGTCCATCACTTGCCTGGGCCACCGCTACATGCCACGGTCTGTATTAGCTGATGGCTAGATATTTGTCAGAAAGGTGAATCTCTCCAGAAGTTACTTGAATAATTGGGAAGCATGGAGTTTCACTTTGAAAAAAGAACATGCTGCATTTTCGACATCCTAAAATAAAGCTTCTCCTCTTGAGAATGTGCAGTCTGCTAGGTTAAATACAAAATGAGGATTAATCCTTCTTCATGGGAGCACGGTGGTGAAGTTAGAAAGTGCCCATAGCACACTGTGCTTCTTTGAAGAGGAAAACACGAGACTACCCTGGCACGGTGAACTCATTGCTAAGCAACAGAGCTGGGCCGGGACTGCACAGGAACCAAATCTTTCTTTGTTCAGTATGATGTGGAATCATTAAATAGAAAATGCTTCATAAACTCTTACCTGCAAATAATACTCATAATTTTCCAAAGCACTAATCAGCAGTTGATAACTAATTTTCATGACAACAGCTCACAGTTTTGTTTTCTAAATGGAACAGTTCACAAAAGGTTTAGATCATCGATTTTAAGGATGGCATGGATCTGACAACTGGATTATAAGTCACCAGCCCCTGGGATCTAGTTTTAATCGAGGATTATCCAAATCCATCTCAAGTCATATCAACACCGGTTAATATCGATGGACATGTGTTGTTCATCGGCCTCATGTAACATGAGCATCATCTGAGAGCCTGCTGGAGGTGCCAGTCCTTGAGTCCCATCCTTGGTTGGCTGAGTCGGAAACTCTGGGGCAGGGCTCAGTGCGCTTGCTTGCTTCCTCAAGCCCCCCAGGGGATCCTGATGTGGTTCCGAGGTTGAGAACCGCGGACTTGGAGGGTCAGGGTCCCCAGGGAGACACTTGGAAGTGGAGCGTCACAGAGGAAGTGCAGTTTGGCACCAGTGGACCCTCCGGACTGCTGTGGAGCTGCAGCGCCATTCTGACCTGGGAAGAATTTGTCACTGTCACTCAGACAGGAAACACAGAGAAAACAGCTTGTGAAGTGGAGGAGCTGCTCCTCAGAGCCTGCCCTGGCTTCCTGCTGACACTGGAGATGACTGTAAACACCCTCTGCAGTGGCTAATTTTAGGCATTGGCTTGAGGGATTAAGGGCTACCTAGAAACCTGGTCAAGCGTTATTTCTGGGTGTGTCTGTGAGGGCATGTCCAGAGAGGGTCAGTGTGTGAGACTGAGTGGACAGCTAGGGAAGACCTGCCTTCTGTTGGGTGCCATGCCATCTGCCAAGGACTGGGGAGAACAAAAACAGAGGAAAGGCGACACTGGACGCTGGGGCTGGAGACACGCCTGTCATTGGACAACAACTCCAGCTCCAGCTTTGGACATGGTGACTTATACCAGAAGCCCTGGGATCTTAGGCCTTTGGCCTTGGACTTTGAGGTACATCATCAGTTTCCTGGTTCTGAGACTTTGGACTTGGACTGAGCCACATTACTGGCTTCCTGGGGTTTCCAGTGTGCAGAAGTCCTGTTGCAGGATTTCTCAGCCTTTATATAGCATGAGCCAATTTCCCTAATAAATCCCCTCTCCTCTTCTCTCTCTCTCTCTCTCCCAACTCTATTTCTTTCTCTGCCAACTCTACCTCTATCTTTGTCATCTCTGTCTCTGTCGATCTCTATCATCTCTCTCTTTATATCTGTCTCTATAATTTTTCTATCTCTATCACTATCATCTCTATCTCTATCATCTTTATTTCTACCTCTACTTCTATCTCTATAATCTTTCTATCTCTGTCTCTCTCTCTTTATCTCTATCTTTATTATCTCTACCTCTACCTCTATCACTATCTCTATAATCTTTCTGTCTCTATCTCTCTTTATCTCTATCTTTATCATCTCTACTTCTACTTCTGTCTCTACCTCTTTCTCAGTTTCTATCTCTGCCTTCTATTGGTTCTTTTTCTTTGGAGCACTCTGACTAATACCTTCCAATTGTTTCCATCCAATCAAAAGAAGGCATTACTTAAAACGATCACTTGTCCACTCAGCATTCACTTAGTAGCTTGTGGGCCAGGCAGCATGGCCAGCATGACAAACAACTGCTTGTAATAAATGTGTGGCATTTTTCCCAGTCAGCCATCATAGACTTATGCAGCATTGGGGGAGAGAGACATTTCTTGAAGCTTAGAAATTGAACAGATTAGAGTCAGCACGAACAGGAACATGAAGTGTGAGTGTTACAGAAATCTGGTTGATGAAGTTTATTTATCTGAGGCAGATTAAAGACAGCCCCACATTCTTTGTCATTCCTCCCATGGACAGGTGGGTGTATTTCCCCTCTCCTTGGATCTGGATGGTGACGGCTTCAGCCAGCAGAGTATGGCAGCAGGGGCTCCATGCCCTTCTAGGCCTGGGCTGTAAGAAGATGGTCAGCCACTGTCTTGGTCTCGTGGAACCCTGAGCTGCTGCATGACACACTTATTACCCTACAAGAGGGAGTATGTGAAGGGTCCTGAGGCAACAGGGAGAGGAGCGGAGCCCTACTGAGCCCAGCCTCTTACTGTCCCTGCCAAGAAGCCAAGCTTGGGAATAAAGCCAGACAAACCATCAGTGAACATTCTAAGCAGCCCCCATCAATACATGCAGAACAGAAGAACCGCCCAGCCAAGCCCTGACCAAATTTCTAAACTGCAAAGTTGTGCAATACAATAAAATGGTGGTTGTTTTAAGCCACTAAATTTGAGGGCAGTTTGTTACATAGTAATAGAAGGCTCTGTACTGTCACCCACTGTTGACAAGTGGAAGATGCTCTGATATGAGTGGGAGCAGTCAGACATGGCCCATGGAGAGCCATCGGGTATGAAAAAGGGG
Source organism: Carlito syrichta (assembly GCF_000164805.1). Classification (NCBI taxonomy): domain Eukaryota; kingdom Metazoa; phylum Chordata; class Mammalia; order Primates; family Tarsiidae; genus Carlito; species Carlito syrichta. Next base: position 464,931 of record NW_007258440.1, on the reverse strand, counting down.
GCCAGAACAGAGCAGAACCTAACCTGAGTTAGGTTCCCCAGAAGACGGAGGTGGAGGCAACGGGCGTCAACACCAGAATTGCACCATTGCTGGATTCACACAGCAAAGAAGTTATGAGCACAGGGGCTCCAGGTAGCACCACCATTGACACTTAACCTCGCTAAGACTCAGTTTACTCCAGGGGATATAGTAATATCTGCCTGTTCTGAAGACAAAATGACATCATCTGCCTAGAAATGTTTAATCAGCTGACTGGGCATGGTATCTCATACCTGTAATCCTAGCACTTTGGGAGGCTGATGTGAGAAACAAACTTACCCTTCCAAAATCAAAGGATGGACATAGAGACATGGAGTGCAGCAGAAGTGAGACTTTAATGATGGTCTTACAAGACTGAGTGTCTGATGTGGGTAGGCACTCCAGAGCAGTTATAGCAAGCAATTTATTCCTGGTGTGCAGGTCCTTCTCCCAGTTTCTCATTAGCCAAGAACTACGGGGTCACAATCTCTCCCAGTTGTCGCCTAAGGGGCTTTGGTCCAAATAAGGTTAAAATAAATACCTGTTGCTATTTGATTGGAGGGCTTCAGCTTCCTTATTTCTAAGTTTCATTTTCCCAAAGATGATGTGACTATTATCACGCCTCCCTTTCTAATGAACTTTTGGTCACATCTGTTCCTAATATGTGTTTTTGGTCACATTAGCAGACTTCTTTCCATTTTATGAAAATAAATCATCTATTATCTCGCATAGCTGAGGCAGAAGGATTACTTGAGGGGAGAAGTTCAAGACCAGCCTGGGCAACATAACAAGATCTCCATCTCTATAATTTAAAAAAAAAGGAAGTGTTTTATCACAGTTCTTGGCCGTGCAGGTTCTGGGTTTGCTGGTCCTCAAATCTATTTCTTGTTTCTCCCCTTTCCTAGTCTGCACGTGGTGTTTCCTGAGCTTTTGTGACTTCTAGCTGGGTTCAGCCAGAAGGCAACAGCAAAAAATTGGAGAGCAAGGAGGAGAGAAGTCAAGCTCTTATGCTTGACTCTTTGTTTTTCAGTTTTTGTGCTTTCTCTGGGGTTTTGCCCTTAGCCTTCTTTTCTGAGGCTGCGGTCCTTTGCACTTCCTGACCTTGTGCAGGGTGGTCTCCAGGTCAGCTCCCACCTCCATGGGCCCAAGGTTTTGTCCTAGCCTTCTCCTCTCCCAGCTTCCCCCACTCTCTGCTCCTCCTGGACTTCTAGCCCTACCATCTGTGGGTAATATCAGGAGCTGCGGGACCCATCACCTTCCTGGACTCATGCACCCACTCTGTCACAGCCTCAGAGTAACTCTTCATTACTTTGCACTCATGCATTCATAAAAGACTAACTTATATATATATATATATATTTTTTTTTTTTTTTTTTTTGAGTTGGAGTCTCACTCTGTCGCCCAGACTGGAGTGCAGTGGCCGCTCCCGGCCACCGCAGCCTCAACCTGCTGGGCTCTGGCGATCCTTCCGCTTCAGCCTTCCGAGTAGCCAGAATTACAGGCACATACTACCATGCCTGGCTGATTTTTGATTTTTTTATTGTAGAGATGAGGTCTCGCTGCCCAGGTGGGTCTTGAACCCACGGGCTCAGGCAATCCATTCACCTCAGCCTCCCAAAGGCGTGGGATTACAGGCTGAGCCACCGAGCCCGGCTCTAACTTTTATATTTTATTTTGCATTTTTTTTGAGTCAGAGTCTCACTCTGTTGCCCAGGATGGAGTGTAGTGGCTTACTACAGCCTTCACCTCAGCCTCCTGAGTAGCTGAGGCTACAGGCACCAGCTATGCCACCACACCCAGCTATTTATTTTTATTTTTTTTGTTGAGCCTAGGTCTCACTATGTTGCCTCGTCTGGTCTTGAGCTCCTGGGCTCAAGTGATCCTCCTGCCTTGGCCTCTCTAAGTGCTGGGATTGCAGGCATGAGCTACTGTGACCGATTTATCTTGTGTTGTTAACATTGTATAGCATCAGGTTTCAGGATCTCTCACCTGCCATGTTGCCAGAAATGTTCAAACTCTATTTATTGTTAAGTATTTGGTAACTTGGTTTTGTTTATTCTAAGCTCTGGGTCACTTTGATAAATTACTTTTTTATTTTTGAAATTTTCTGCTATGGTCTGAATGTTTACGTCCTCCCTCCCCCAGATTCCTGTGTTAAAACCAATGTGATGGTGTTAGGATTTGGGGTCTTTGGGAGATGATTAGGTGATGAGGGCAGAGCCCTTATGGCTGTGGTTAGTGTCCTTGTAAAAGAGGCACCAGAGAACTAAATCACCTCTTCCACCATTTGAGGACACAGTCAGATGGTCCCACTTGAGAGCCAGAAAGTAGGCCTTCCCCAGACACCAAGTTTACTGGTGCCTTGATCTTGGACTTCCCAGTCTCCAGAACTGTGAGAAATTAAATTTCTGTTGTTTATAAGTCACTTAGTTCATGGTATTTTGCTATAGCAGCCCAAATGGATTGAGACAGTTCCAAATTAAAACAAGTGCTTTATGCATAATTAATAGGAGTTCCCGCCAATGGGCAGGTGCTCAAGGTCATTTTTCAGCTGTCAGAGTGACTGCTGGAATTTCCGGTGACACAGTTCTTGATGTAGAGCTGTCCCTTGGATTATAGGCCAATTAACATCCTTGTCTTCCAGACACCAAATGCCAAGTGCTTTCCCCAGTTATGTCAACCAAAAAAATCTTCACACATTTCCAAATGTCAGTGCTTCTTGTTGAGAATCTCTAGGGGAAAGCATACTGCAGATTTGTCCATATGCAGAGACTTTTCTCTTAGGAGGTGCTACATGGTACAGCTGCCACTGTGACAATGAATTTTTGAAGAGATCATTTATCAAGTATGTATAGTCATTTTTTTTCTGGAGACATTAAGGTGAAATGATGTCCATTGGTTATTATATGGGAGATTGGTAGCTTTGAAAATGCTAAATAAAAAAAAATAAAGTTCAGAAAAAATATGTGCACATCCATATCATAAACTTAGCCTCCTTTTGAAAGTTTGAAATCATGTACGAACCCTGGCAAAATAACTGAAAGACCCCTGCTGAGTTTCAGATTGAGAATTAAATTTGGGAAACAACGTAATTTTATTCCAGAAACTCTAGCCCTGTAGCCGCGAGTCACTTCACCTCTCTGTGTCTCATTTTTATACTTTTGTGAAATTGGGGGGGCATGTTTTAGTTTCTGTCCATTTCCAGAATTCTGTTATTGTATGATACTGCACATTCTCTGTAATATTTTATATATTTTTTTTTCAAAGAGATAGCATATGCACTCATTCCCTTGATCCTTACAAGAACTCAACCCTTCTATAAATGAAAAGAAATGTTTGGACTGGGTGCAATGGCTCCTGTCATTAATCTCAGAGTTTTGGGAGGCTGAGGTGGGAGGATTACTTGAGGCCAGGAGTTTTTGAGGCCAGCTTGGGCAACAGACCGAGACCCTGTCTCTACAAAAAAAAAAAGTAAATAAATTAGCCAGAGGTGGTGGTGTGTTACTTATAGTTCCAGCTACTCAGGACACTAAGGCAGGAGGATCACTTGAGCCCAGGAGTTTGAGGCTGCAGTGAGCTGTGATCATGCACTCTAACCTAGGCGACAGAACATGATTCTGTCTCAAAAAAAAAAAAAATATGTATATATATATATATATATATATATATATATATTATAAAGTATTCATTTCAGAGACTTAAATCTTAGAAACCATGTAATAATCATTGTACAAACTCAGCTGAATGCTCATATAATTAATAATTAATAGCCGGGCTTGGTGGCTCAGCCTGTAATCCCACGCCTTTGGAAGGCTGAGGTGAGTGGATTGCCTGAGCCCACGAGTTCGAGACCTGCCTGGGCAACTTGGTGAGACCTCATCTCTACAATAAACCAAAAACTAGCTGGGTGTGGTAGCGCGCACCTGTAGTTCCAGCTACTTGGAAGGCTGAGGCGGAAGGATCGCCGGAGCCCAGCTGGTCAAGGCTGTGGTGTTCGGGAGCGTGCCACTGCCCTCCAGCCTGGGCGACAGAGTGAGACTCCAACTCAAAAAAAAAAAAATTAATAATTAATTTAAGGAATGCTGAGGCATTTCTTTGGCCAGGTGTGGTGGCTCATGCCTGTAACCTCAGCATTTTGGGAGGTGGAAGCAAGAGGATTGCTTGAGACTCGATATTCAAGATCAGCCTGGGAAACATAGTGAGACTCTGTCTCTACAATAAACAAATAAATAAATAAATGCTGTTTTGGATGGCGTCCTGCTGTGCTCATGGGATATTCATCATAGGGAGAATGATCTCCACGTGCTCGCAAAGCAAACACCAAGGACGCCGCCACCTTCCCCGGGGCTTCAAGTTGAGACTCAGTCACCCCAACCTCACTTTCCTGGGGGAGTGTTCCTAGCGATCTGGACAATCTGAAAGGAGCACAGTATTAGCAGGGTGGAAAAGAACTTGGGGCTCTGGGATGAGCTTGGTTTTATTTGAATCCCGGCTTAGCTGCTCAGCTAGCCCTGCCTCCTTCCTGAGGCCATGCAAGGATGAATTACAACTGTCTCCAGCTTCCTGGTGTGTAATGAGTGTTCACTACCTGTTAACTAAAAAATTAGGATGAGAGGCTGGGCTAGGTGGCTCAACCTGTAATCCCAGCACTTTGGGAGGCTGAGGCAAATGGATTGTCTGAGCCTGCAGGTTTGAGATCAGCCCAGGCAGCTTGGTGAGACCTCGTCTCTACAATAAATCAAAAATTAGGCGGGCAGGGTAGTATGCGCCTATAGTTCTGGTTACTTGGAAGGCTGAGGCGGAAGATCACCAGAGCCCAGCATGTTGTTGCTGCGGTGGCTATGAGCATGCCACTGCACTGCCCTCCAGCCTGGGCAACAGAGTGAGACTCCAACTCAAAAAAAAAAAAAAAAAAAAAAAGAAAAAGAAAAAAATTATTAAGATGTGAGAGAAGTTGAAGGGAATTGGATAAATTCAAATTTGGTCTCCATGAATATGTTACTTCACTTAAAGCCTGTGTTGTTCTGCATTCTGCTTATTCTTCATGTTTAAATATACCTCTGACTTACTCACCAGTTGATTAGTCAATCTCTTATGTCAAGAACTTTGTTGAACACCTATTATGTGTCAGACTCTATCGTGAACACTGAAAACAGCAGCAAACTAGACAGCTAAGGCCCCTACTCTTACGGACGTGCCCTGGAACTGGAGAGACAGAAAATGTCCACCTTCCCCATAAACAAACAAGCAAACAAGCAAAAGAGTCACCTGGTAGCAATAAATGCTAAGAAAAAAGCCCTAAGGCAGTTTTAGGTTGGGTGCTCAGGAAAGACCTCTCTGTGAGGAGAAAAGATGGAGCAAAGTTTCTGAGTGCAAGCAAAATGTGAGAGTGATTTAAGGGGGGTGGCGGTGGTTGGAGAAAGGTGAATGGCTTAGGATGTGCTGGTGAGGAACAGACATGGTACTTGTGATGAGTTGAACAGTGGGTGTGAGGGACAGCGAGGACTTAGGGTGACTCATGTAGTCTTGGGTTTGGTTGGGTGGTGGTACCATTTACAGAAAGGAGGTAGACTGGGAGGGGTAGATTGGGGGTAAGAGGAACCAGGAGTCTGGTTTGGGATATATATATATATATATAGTTTGTTTGAGTCAGTGTCTTACTCTGTAACCCAGGCTGGAGTGCAGTGGCACAATCACAGCTCACTGCAGTCTCGACCTCCTGGGCTCATGCAATCCTTTTGACTCAGCCTCTCGAGTAACTAGGACTACAGGTATGTACTACCATGCCCAGCTAATTTTTGACTTTTTGTAGAGACGAGGTCTCGCTCTATTGTCCAGGCTGGTCTTGCTCTGTCTCCTAGGCTAAAGCAATCCTCCCACCCCGGCCTCCCAAAGTATTGGGATTACAGGAATGAGCCTGAAACTAATCTTAAATACTTTCAAACCAGACAAACCCTAGTCCAGGCTGGTGTGCAATGGCATGATCACAGCTCACTGCAGCCTCCCAACTCCTGGGTTCAGACTATCCTCCAGCTTCAGGCTCTTGAGTAGCTGGGACAACAGGTATGTGCCACAAAGTCAGGCTCTTTTTTTTTTTTAATGCTTTGTAGAGATCGTTTCTTGCTATGTTGCCCAGGTTGGTCTCAGCTCTGGGGCTTAAGAAATCCTCCTTCCTTAGCCTCTCAAGGATGACAGACCCGAGCCAGGCCACTGGAGAAATCCAATTGTGCAGGATGGATTTGGTGAGGTGGACTCGCCATCATCGACATTTTTCCCTGTTAAATCATACACAGTCTCTACTTTCACGTTCCTGTCCACTATTCATTCAAAAGTCCACAGTTCTCATATAGCTGGCATGCAGATGGATGCTTGCCCAGGGTCAGCACAGATGGAAGGGAGGGAGGCCCCTCTCCTGGACTCATGGTTTTGTTTGCTTTATTTTATTTTATTATTTTTTGAGTCAGGGTCTCATTCTGTTGCCCATGCTTGTGTGCAGTGGTATGATCATGGTTCACTGCAGCCTCAACCTCCTGGGCTCATGAGATCTTCCTACCTCAGCCTCCCAAGTAGCTGGAACTACAGATGTGTACCACCACACCTCGCTAATTAAAAAAAATTTTTTTTTATAGAGACGAGGTCTTGCTATGTTGCCCAGACCGGTCTCAAAGTCCTAGGCTCAAGCAATCCTCCCATCTCGGCCTCCCAATTTACTGGGATTACAGGAGTGAGTCACCATGCCTAACCTGTATTTGCTTTATTAAGATGCAGCAGAAGCTTTTGGTGGATTGTTGTCAGAAAGAACAGCCTCACATCAATTATGCTGAAAGAAAAATTGTTATATTTAGAAGTCATTGTCTAGTTTTACAATGGACTTTATTAAATAGCCCCAGATAAAAGCTTAGTTCACTCAGCTACTTGGTGCACTTATTGATAAGTCATCCTGCCAAACCCATGATGCTGTAATTCTGCTTGGAAAGAAATTCTCTGTAGTGTCCATGGTGACATTCTTTTGTGGTTGATGTGGCCAATTAGTAATGGAAATACTCAGGAATTTTTTTGGGGGGAGTGTCAAAATAATTTCTTTATGCTTTATGACAGGGGTCCCCAACCCCCAGTTCATGGCCTGTTAGGAACCAGGCTGCAGGCAGGAGGTGAGTGGTGGGTGAGCAAAGCTTTATCTGTATTTACAACGGCTCCCCATAGCTGACATTACTGCCTGAGCTCTGCCTCCTGTCAGATCAACAGGGGCATTAGAGTCTCATAGGAGCATGACTCCTACTGTGAACTGCATGTGCGAGGGATCTAGGTTGTGGCTCTTTATGAAAATCTAATGCCTGATGGTCTGAGGTGGAGCTGAGGCAGTGATGCTAATGCCTGATGGTCTGAGGTGGAGCTGGGGAGTGGCTGCAAATACAGATTAACATTAGCAGGGAGGTTGACTGCACATCCCTCTCCCAACCTGTCCGTGGAATAATTGTCTTCCATGAAACCGGTCCCTGAAGCCAAAAAGGTTGGAGATTGCTGCTTTATGATGTCAAAAATCCGTGATTGCCACATACTTGGCCATATTCTTAAACAGGTTCAAACTTCTCTTGCTGCTCATTCAGAAATGCCTTGGCCCTCTTCCCTGGTACCAGTGCAGCCTGCTCCTCTGTTACTTCACTTAAACAAGGATGGAAGGTCAGCTGCGAAGCTCTTTGCCACAAATTGTCGAGTCAGCCTCCTTCATGTCTGCTATCTGAAGCGTGTGGGCTTCTTTACAATCTGTGATGCCTGATGTCAGCCCGGAGATATTCAGCAGATTATGCAGTTATTGCATTCTGTCATCCAGAATCCTTAAATTCAGTTGTACTTCGTCCCTGAGAGGGTCTAAATGGCTTTCATGACTAGCTCGCTTGAGTCGCTGCCTGCCGTTCTATTACCAGAAAGCCGCTCCCTAGACAGCATTATCTTGTGCTTGGTAGTGGGTTAATGCCAGAAATGTCATTTGAAGAACGTTTTAGTATCTCATACAAAATAACATAAGACAATCACACCTTATTAACTTATCTTGTGTCCTTTACATAATCATATGATAAATTCCTGCTTGAAACTAGAGCCAGAGACACGTGGGTCCCGTTAGATGACTCAGTGTAGTTTTTTTCATTGAGAGGTGAAAGCTACATGAATGGCATTGTCTCTTTACTACAAATGCCAGAAAACTAAGGACTTACTTTTAGCACGCCTTCATATCTTTAGGCGCCTGATACCTTAATTTTTTTTTTGAGTTGGAGTCTCACTATGTTGCCCAGGCTGGAGTACAGTGGCACACTCACGGTCACCCCAGCATTGACCTGCTGGGCTCCAGTGATCCTTCTGCCTCAGCCTTCCACGTAGCCAGAACTACAAGTGTGCACTACTATGCCCAGCTAATTTTCTGTTTATTGTAGAGACAAGGTCCCACCAAGTTGCCCGGGCTGGTCTTGAACCCACAGGTTCAGGCAATCCCCTCGCCTTGGCCTCCCAAAATGCTGGGATTACAGGCTGAGCCACTGAGCCCGACTGTTTTCTTATTAAAGCATTTTCCCTTCATTGCACTTATAACAATTTGTAATTGCTACTTTTTTATTTCCCTGTTTATGTTTGCCTTTTCACTGAACCCCAAGTTCCATGAAGACAGAAACCATATCTCTTTCCTTCCCAGTGGATCCTAGCATGTAGTCAATCAATACAAACTTGTTGCTGTCAATGACAAATAAATTACAATAATCCTAGTATTATCAATCTCTAAAGTCTTATAGTATAATACTTCAAACTTCTAGAATTGTTGGAGTATTAAATTAGTACATGATAACCTGCACAACAATGTATTTGACTCTTTTAAAATGTTTGCCGCTGAGGCTTTTGTAAATAGTCTCAGGATTTTTTTTTTTTTTGAGTTGGAGTCTCACTCTGTCACCAGGCTGGAAGGCAGTGGCACGCTCCCGGCCACCACAGCCTCGACCGGCTGGGCTCCAGCGATCCTTCCGCCTCAGCCTT
>NW_007258440.1:417530-455875 GCF_000164805.1 Carlito syrichta | reverse complement strand
GTGGGTCTCAACCCGCGGGCTCAGGCAATCCACTCACCTCAGCCTCCCAAAGGTATGGGATTACAGGCTGAGCTACTGAGCCCGGCTAGTCTCAGGATTTTTACCAAAAGTAGCAATTAATCTAAGATGAAAATGAGATAACAGGAAATGGAAGGAATCATCAGAATTAATAATTTAGCAAAATAATAGTTAACCAGATAAAGATAATAGTACCTACACCATAATACTTTAGTTAGAAATTATACAGGGCTAAGGTGGAATGGCAATCCTCTGGCAGACTGGCTGATGGCAGTTGGCTAGTCCATCAGAGAGCCAGCCTGGGGCTTGGGAGGCAGCAGGGACACTCATCTATGTCACGGGAAGAGAAGTTTGATGATCAAGGGCTTCAACTTTTGGCTTTAAGTCAGAGCCTCCATGGCCGGCCCCCCAAGGTGTTTACCGTGAAGACACCATGCCCCTCGGTTGCTGCAATGACTCTCCCTCACCATCTCTTGCCCTCCGTTTTTTTTTTTTTTTTTTTTCTCTGCCTCTGAGGTTGTAGTGTAGTGACCCAGTCAGTCATGGCTCACCATAGCCTCAACCTCCTGGGCTTAGGCAATCCTTCCACTTCAGCCTCCACAGTAGTTGGGACTATAGGTGGCACCACCATGCCCAGCTAATTGATTTTTTTGGGTCTCGTTATGTTGCCCAGGCTGGTCTCAAACTCCTGGGCTAAGTGATCCTCCCACCTTGGCCTCCCAAAGTGCTGGGATTAAAGGTGTGAGCCACTATCTCTGGCCTCCTGCCTGCTTCTTCTGTGAGCCCTCATGGATCTTAAGGCCGACACCCCCAACTCCTCCCAGATGTGATTGTCAAGGTGAAACTGACTATATACAATTACTATAGGGCTGCAGGGTAGAAACTGTGAAAAGACCGGAAAGTTTTGCAAAGGTGCAGGCAGAGGAAGATAGTTAACAAGTTCAAAGGTTTTGAAGTTCTGCTCCCAGGACTGCCTTTTTCTTTCCTTGTATGACCGCCTGCACAGTTGCTTCAATTGAGAGCAGCCAGTAATTATTTATTGCTGCCATGTCCTGACTCCTGGGGAAAGCTCTCCATGAGACTGATCAACTTATTTGCCCGTTGACAATGAGTCTTGGGTTCTGCAGACCTCCTTGGTGGTGGCCATGAGTTCGATCAGTCTCCCGCACATCCTTCTGTAAAGCTCTAGGCAGAAGTCAGTGGTCAACAGCCACTGGACCCCGGTTTGCTTCTTTGTAATGATTTACTGTCTGGCCTGGGAATCAGGTCACAGGAGGTCACAAGACTTAAAACTTCCCCAACTGTAAAGCTTCCTTGAAATATTTTTCAGACTTTGCATTTTGGCAGACCAACTGGCCCCACCTGGCCCCATGACCCATGCCAGGGAGATGAGTTGACCAGTCCAGACCTCTACGGCTTTGCGCAGAAGACGGCTTCAACACCCTTATGACTTCATTCCCAACCAACAGCAGTGCCCATTCCCTAGACCCCCTGCTTGCCAAATTATCTTTAAAAACCCAAGCCTAAAAATTCTCAGGGAGGCAGACTTGAGAAATATCTCCTGTCTCCAGCTTGGCTGCCTTGCGATAATTAAACTCTTTCTTGACTGTAAGAACGGCTATCTCAGTGAATTGGTCCTCTGTGCAGTGGGTGAAAGAACCCAGTCTGACAGTGGCAAAGGCTCACCTTCTAGTTCCCAGGAGATCTCAAGCCTTTCCAAATATCATCAAACTTTAAATGGTTGTGTATTGTGCTATTTGTTTCAACTTTTGTATATGTTTAAAAATTATCAAAAAGTTTACAGTTGTTTTTTTTCCTTCAAAAAGTTACTACGGGCTGAGCATTCCTTATCCGAAAATGCTTGAGACCAGAAGCGTTTCTGATTTTGGACTTTTTTTGATTTTGGAATATTTGCATATATATAATGAGTATCTTGGGGATGGGACCCAAGTCTAAATACAAAATTTATTTATGTTTCATATACATCTTATACACATAAACTGAAGATAATTTTATACATAAAACAAAATTTTGACGGCATTTTGACCGTGACATATCACATGAGGTCAGGTGCGGCATTTTCTACTTGTGGCATCAATTCCAGATTGTGGAGCATTTTGGATTTCAAGTTTTTGGGCTAGAGATGCTCAACCTGTAATTCTCAGCTATTGGCAGTATTGCAAGAAATTTGCACTTTATCTGGATGAAGACAGAGTGTTATTAACACTTGGCCACATACAGAAGGGATATCTTGCTAACAAGAACAACAATTCTAGAGCAAAACAGGAAGAGAGAGAGAATAAAGAAAGTGACTGGCTCTCAAAGGAGTCAAGAGTGGGAGGTGGCCACAGGATGACTTGCCATCATAGTTGACTGTGTTAGAACGACAGCCGAATGTGGTGTACTGGGAAGAGCATGGATTCAGAGGAGCCTGGTTAAAATCTAGGTCTTGCTCTGTCTTAGCTGTGAGAGTTTGGCTGAGACAATTGACCACTGATTCCACATATGCAAAATGCTGATCCAGTTATGCTCTTGTGATGGGGGCACATTCTGAGAAATGTGTCATTGTGCGAACAAAATAGAGTGTACTTATACAAATCTAGATGGGGTAACCTATTATACATATTGGATATAAGGCATATTGCTTTGATTACTGTCATATATGTGGACTGTTATTGACAGAAATTATGTGGCGCAAGACTGTAATAATAATAGTTGTGGCATATGTAAACATACTGTCACTAATGGTGTGGTAAAGTGATACACTAGCATAGTAACAGTGTAAACTGGATATAATTACTAGAAGGTTTTTGAGGAGGGAGGTTTAGAATTGAGCTCCATTGATTTGCTTACACAGATATTTTCATCTTCCACCAGAAATATTGGTTGTAAAAATCTTTGTAAAAATAATGATATTTGAGGAGTTTTTTTTCTCTACTGTCAACCAATTTTGAGCAGGCACATGGTTTTCTGTATATAACATCCAATTGATTTAAAAATGAATCGGCGAATGCATTTATTGATTTATTGATTGACTGTCTCATTTCAGAAAGGAATTTGAGGAGGACACTCAATTTGACATTCTTGCATCTTTCTATATTTGGGTCATGCATTTGTATTGCTTTCCAAGTGGAAAATGTGGTGGATGCAGTAGACTGGCCTTCAGTATCAGCCTCAAAAGAAGGAACTCTTTTTAGTATTACCTTTCTGTGTTTCAGAAACTGAAAAGTTACAGACTATATGCCCCAGACATCCTTGCTGCTAATCTACATGTGAAATGGGTCTCACCAATTGCATGCAGCAGAGTAAGATTTGCAGGTGCTGTTTTGATACTGCTGGCAAATACAGCCATGGGGGTTTTTCTGTAGCACTGTTCCAGAGTTCGGTTCATTGCTCTGTGGATGTTAAGATAAATAAGTAAATAAGCAAAAGTTTTACTAAGATAGTGCTACGTGCTGTCGATACAAATAAAGCTGGTAAAAGGGATGAGGAGTGCAGGAAATAAAAGTGGCTGTGTTGTCTATTCTAAACAGGTCAGGGAAGGCTTCTCTGTTAAGGTGACTTTTGACCTGGCTGTCCATTTTGCCAATTGTATGCAAGGCTCAGGTGCAGTTACTGTGTTCAAATGCGATGATAAAATTACTCCTTTTTTTGGATAACCTCGTAAGCGATGCTGCTGTTTTCTATCTGAAGACGGGTGAATTGTTTACCCACAGGAAACAGGGCGGAAAAGCCTCAACCTGACCTTTGGGCATCCAGTAAAAGCAGCTACAACACTCCCTGGGCTTGCCCCCAACAAATATGGCGGTAGCACTTCCGGTTCAGGGCCTTTGCCTTCAACAAAGATGGCGCTTGTGGTGCAGCTTCCCTGGCAGCGTGATTCCGGTTGCAGTTTCCTCTCCCCCGCCCCAAGATACGTGATTGCAGACGTAGGTAGGAGGAATCCATCTTTTCTTGAAAGTCCTGCGCCGAGGTCTCTGTGACTGGACCCTGCGTGGCTTCCCCGCTCCCCTGACTTATTCGCCCCCCATTCCGCGCCGACCCGGGTTAGAGGGACCTTGCCGGGGGCTGCTCTCCCCGCGGTCCGCACCGAAGCTCCTTCCCTGCCCTCCCTCTTTGGCGGGTCCAGTTGCCCCAGAAGCCTCTGGTCGATCTTCCTGTTTGTGACTCCACAAGGGTTTCCGCCAAAAAGTCCCAAGGGGCGCTCACGCCTAAGGGTGGACACTCCCTCCTCACCTGCCGCGCCCAAGCGCCCCAGGATCGGGTGTCGCCCAGCGGGGGCTGCTGCCTGTGGGTATGGGGAGCCCCATCTGCCCCCCCCCCGCCTCCCCTCCCGCCGCTCAGCGTCCCCCTCTTCCGCACGAGCGAGCGTCCCAGAGCCGGGGGGCAGCCGCACCTTCAGGGGGTGGTGGGCACTGACCGCGCTGGGGGTGGGGCGAAAAGCCCCGACACGTCCCGGGCGTGTGTGGCCGCCGCCGTGTCGCGATGGAGATTCCAAATCCGTCATGGCAGGGAGTGGCGCCTGTGGCTGCACATTGTGCGGGATCTGTTGTGGACGCGGCGCAGGCGAGGGGGTGGCCGGGGCTTTGCCCTTAGAGCGGGAGGTCCTGACCCTCGGCTTCTGCTGGTATCCGGCTCCTGTCCTGCTGCTGATCAGGCTTCGCAAATGCCGGTGGTCAAAAGGGCAGCCGCCTCCGCGTTGCTGGTCTTTGCCGCGGGCGAGACGGCTCTGATGAAGGCCACGTGAAAATAAAACCGCGACGTCTTCTTCAGCGTGGTAAAATTCATGCCGCCCTGTGATCGGTGGACACAAATGGCTTTCGCAGCATGGTCTCTGAGCCATTTCCCCCTCCCACGTCTTATTGAACAAGGGTTTGAGCTAAGGCTGCATTGCGTGAAAAGCAAAAACAGAAAAGGTGACTCCCTTTAGGGCTGTTCATGGTGTTTGGAAGCATTCAGAAGTAGCTTGGCTTGGCCTAGCAACCCTGAATGAAACTCCCTGGCCTGGCATTGCTGAGGTCTGAAGATTCGCCTCACCCCCCGGGGGCTTGGCCACAGGGACCCCATCTCCAGGGGCACATCAGCCTTCCTGCAGCCTGAGCTGTGGTTTGTCTCTTTCCAGGAGAATGGAGGCCAGAGACAAACAAGTGCTCCGCTCCCTTCGCCTGGAGCTGGCTGTAGAGGTGTTGGTGGAGGGACTGGTCCTTCAGTACCTTTACCAGGAAGGAATCTTGACCGAGAGCCATGTTCAGGAGATCCAGGCTCAGACCACGGGCCTCCGGAAGACAATGCTGCTGCTGGACATCCTGCCGTCCAGGGGGCCTAAGGCATTTGATGCATTCCTAGGTTCCCTGCAGGAATTTCCCTGGGTGAGGGAGAAGCTGGAGAAAGCCAGGGAGGAAGCCGTTCTTGAGCTGCCTGCAGGTAGGCCACACAGAGATCGCTCAGACCAGCTCTTGAAGGTCAGACCTGTGCCCTTTGGACTTTAAATTGGGGTGGAAGGCAGGGCAGGGGACAGCGGTTGAAGAAAGTGGGCAAGGAGTCTGGACAAGGGACATGACGTTGGAGGGATGGGATGAAGAGGTGGCAAATGCAAGTGCAGGGAGGGATGTAAGAACAGTGACTGGTGAAGGAGGGAGTACAGAGAAGATGTTGAGATGTGCTTCCAGGGAAACTTGGCCCACCGCTGGGGAGGCATATTCTCAACCAGAGCCAGGTCCTACCTCAGCCGCTGGCACTGGAGCCCTTGGAAAGTGCAGATGGGAGAGCAGGTAATTGGCCTCCAGACAGCTGATTGGTGAGGGGCTAGAGCTACCTGCTGGAAAAGGCCAGCTGCTTGAGGAGGCAGCAGCCTCTAGGAAGGCATGCCCTGCCCCTGTCCCCTGGGCTGTTCCACATGGCCACAGGGGATTACTCAGAAGGCTGTCTTAGTTTGTTTTGAAAGGTTAAGGGTTTAAAGTGTCCTTTTTAGTTTGGCTTTGTTCGGACACCTGGAGTATTGAGTTTTGTAAAGGCAGTGGTGGTGTGGAGAGGGTATTGTTTTGATTTTCAGGCGAACTGGAGTCTGTAGAAAGGAGACATGGTTCTGGTGCTGTGAGTCTGGCTTGTATCAGGAGGAAGATGGCATAGGAAATGGTTGTTCCTTCTTAACACGCCCATGACTTCTTCGCTTTACAAAGATCCAGGAGCAGAGACCTGAAAATGGCACACTCAACTCATTTTTTTAAAAAGGTAACTGAATGTTGACTTTCAAAATTTTAAGAGTTAGGGAACCAGCATTCTTTCAGATTTCTGATAACTGTGATAGAACTACCCTAATTCAGTGGGCCATAGACTTTGTTATTGCTGTTTTTCTTTTCTTTTCTTTCTTTTTTTTTCTTTTTAGTTTTTTGAGTCAGGGTCTCACTATGTCTCCCAGGCTGGAGTTCAGTGGTGTGATCATGGCTTACTGAAACCTTGACCTCCTGGGCTCAGGTAATCCTCCCACCTCAGCCTCCCAAGTAGCTGGGACTACAGGCATGCACCACCATGCCCAGCTAATTTTTTTGGCATTTTGTAGAGATGAGATCCTGCTATATTGTCCAGGCTGGTCTGGAACTCTCAGGCTTAAGTGATCCTCCTACCTCAGCCTCCCAAAATGCTGGGATTCTCTGCTTGCTGCTAAGTTTTTGATTGTTTTGTAGAGATGAGGTCTTGCTATGTTGCCCATGCCCAGGCTGGTCTCAAACTCTTGCTGTTTTTAAAGCACTGGTTTTAAAAAACAAAGCAGCAACAATAAAAGACGGCTTTAGTTATTTTTGCTTCACGAACCTCATATTTTAAGTGATTTTTCAGACTGTGCGTATGAAGTACTCATGATTAACTTTTTTCTATTTATAAATGACATATGTCTGCATATCTGATCAGCATGAGATAGCCAGTTAACTTAGGAGGGCCTGGTGAAATCCCAGAGGAAAAAGCAAAGATATTTTCATTCCCAGCTTGGCAAAGTTACAGGTATATGCTTTTTAGGTTTTTTGAACTATTGAAAATAGCTGGCCTTTGATGACCATGGGGATTCTCAGCTTGGATCGTTCTTACAAAATTAAGCACTTCACATGTCTGAACAAAGCCAAACTAAAGTACCTAAGATGTTTCTACCTCTTTATTGAAGGTAGAACAGGTGACATAGACTTGGGGAGTTGTTGAAAATTATTGGTGTTTTCTGGGTCTTTGATTTGGAGGTTCCTCTTGGTAACAAATAGTTGGAAACAACAAAACAGGCAAACAGAAAGACTTTCACTACCAAAATTCTCAGTGCTGTGTTAATTTCAGGTGATGTAAATAGTACTGGTGTGTCATTCATAGAGGTGTAACCCCATTTCATTTCTTCAGATTCATTTAGAGAACAAGAAGGAATTAAGATGTTTCCTTTTTTAACCAAATAATAACAGTTACAGATAAGCTAAGGGAAAGATAGTGTTTTTTAAGAGAGTTTGTTAATTCTGTGGAAGGTTGGCTCCGGAACAAATTAAGCATGGTCCTCTTTACCAGGGTGCTTTCTCTGAGTAATACTGCTACTGAAAAAACATTCTCAAGTGGGCTTTGATTTACATGTGTCTCTCCATACCCTCCACAATGACGGTCACATACACTCCTTTTAAAAATACTTTATTACACACTGACTATTCTTAATGATTGTACAGCATATAAGTAAGGTATGGAGAATGATGACTCATGAATACCCATCTCCCTATCACTCAGTTTAAGAAAAATAATTAGTTGCCTTGTGAACCCCTGGTTCTGTCTCATTCCTGTCTCCCACTCATGAATGAACCCTGAATTGGAGGTTTATCATTCATTTGTATCTTTACTTTGTACTTTTCTTTCTTTTTTTAAAAAATTTGATTATAGAGATGTGGGGTACAAGTGAGGATTGACTACACAAGTAGGCTGCACGCAGGTGAAGTTGCGGCTTCTAACTGACCCTCATGCCCGCTGGTAATGACCCAAGTACCCTGTGTTGTCATATGCCCTCCTCCTTCCAACCCCCTCTCTCCCTGTCCCCCTCCCTGCCCCTCCCCTGACAGTGCACAGCAACTGCCCATCCCTACCTTGTGCTCATGTGATTGGTGTTCAGGGCCCATTTATGAGTGAGAACGTGCAGTATTCAGTTCTTTGTTTCTGTGGTAGGTCACTATGATGGTCTCCAGCTCCATTCAATTTGCTGCTAAGTCCTTGATTTTGTTCTTCTTTATAGCTCTGTAATACTCCATTGTGTATATGTACCACATTTTCTTTATCTGGTCCACTTTTGAGGACAGTAGGGTTGGCTCCAAGCTTTTGCTATTGTGAATAGTGTGGCAATAAATATATGCCGTTATCTTTTTTGTAGAGCAATTTATGTTCTTCCGGGTATATTCCGAGGAGAGAGATTGCTGGATCATGTGGAAGGTCAATTTTTAGTTCTTTTAGGAATTGCCACACTGTTTTCCATACAGGTTGAACAAGCTTGCACTGCCACTTCCCTTTTCTCCTTGCCCTTGCCAGCATCTGTTGTTTTAGTTTATTAATGATAGCCAGCCTTACTGGAGTTAGGTGTATCTCACTGTGGTTTTGATTTGCATTTCTCCGATGATTAGTGGGGCTGAGCAGTTTTCATGTGTCTGTTGGCTGCTTGTGTGTCATCTTTTGAAAAGTGTCTGTTTATGTTCTTTGCCCACTTTTTAATGAGGTTGTTTTTTTCCTTTCAGTTTGTTGGAGGTTTATTATTCATTCGCATCTTCACTCTGTAGTTTTCTTTTTTTTTTGTAACTTCTCCTGGTAATGACCCAATTTTACCCTTTGTGTTGTCTCATGTTCCGCCCCCCACCACCCTCCTTCCCCTCCTTCCTCCCCTAGCAGTGCCCAGTGACTACCCTTTAAACATACACTTTGAGTTTTCCTTGTAGATTCTGGATGTTAGACCTTTGTCAGATGCATAATTTGCATATACATTTTTTTTTTCATTCTATGGGTTGTCCTTTTACACTCTTGATGGTTTCTTTTGCTGTGCAAAAACTTTTCAGTTCGATGGCATTTACTTTTGGGAACTTGGTCAAGAACTCATTGCCTGCTCTCATGTGCTTAAGTGTGTTTTCTGTGTTTTCTTCTAGGATTCTTATAGTTTGAGGTTTTACTTTTAGTCCTTGATCCATTTTGAGTTGATTTTTGTATATGGTGATAGGTAGGGGTTCAGTTTCATTCTTCTGCATGTGGTCAGCCAGTTTTCCCGGCACCATTTGCTAAATTTGGTCTCCTTTCTCAAGTGCTTGTTATTGGTGGCTTTGTGGAAGATGAGTTGATTGAGAGACTGTGTTTTTACTTCTGGAATCTGTCTGGAACATTGGTCTATGTGCCTATTCATGTACCAATACCAGGCTGTTTTGGTTTCTATAACCTTGTATGAAGCTTAAAGTCTGGAAGTATGATACTTCCCGTTTTGTTCATTTTGCTGAGAATTGTTTTGATTATATGCTCTTTTCTGTTTCCATGTGAATTTCTGTATTGTCATTTGCAGTTTTCTATCTCATAAGAATTACTTTTAAAATCCACATATGCTACTGAAAATCCAGTATACCATAAATTCTAGTGTTTTATATAGATATACGTGTGTGTTTTTTATGTATGTTGGAGAGAAAAGATGGAAAAATGATATTGGGGGCGTCAAAACAATGTATACACATTTTAAGTATGATGTTCGCTCGAAAGATAGTGTTAATCAAATGAATGCCAGCATCACCATGCAACAGTGAGGACAGTCAAAGGAAATGGCAGAAGTACGGTTGCTTGAACGGCATATTACGCATTGCTGCCGTAATTCAATTCAACATAGATAACATCTCTTAAAATGTGTATGCTTTTTTTTTGGCACCCCCCTGTATTTTAAAGTTGATAGTTCTCTTGTTTCAGGCCTTAAAATATCTTTCAGTGTTTAATTAATTTGATGGCAATTTTTTTTTTTGAGTTGGAGTTTCACTGTCACCCAGGCTGGAGTGCAATGACACGCTTATAGCCACCCCAGAATTGATCTGCTGGACTCAGGTGATCTTTCTGCCTCAGCCTTCCAAGTTGCCAGAACTACAGATATGTGCTACCACACCCAGTTAATTTTTTTTTACTGTAGAGATGAGGTCGCGCCAAGGATGTTCTCAAACCTATGGACCCAGACAGTCCCCTCTCCTCGGTCTCCCAAAGTGGATGGCAACATTTTAATTCTAAAGTTAAATTGGAGTTTAATGCATTGGATACCTAGGTTTTGTTTTGTTTTTAAAATCCTGGGAAGAGTGTTGGAGTTGAAATGCCTTCCAATTTAATGTCTCTGTTTAAAAAAAAAAAATCCAGAGCCTATTTCCCAGGATCCAGCGGTTCTCCAGTGTTGTAATAAAGTAATTTTAATAAGCCTTAAAATAGTCCACTTACACTGTTGTAAAGGTATCTTTGAGTTTTGAGGGACTGAACTGTAGGAAAACATGTGCTTCCATATGTGTGAGTCTTACCTTGTACTCTTCGTGGTCATACTTACTCATTAATGTGTATGGGTTTGGTGGTCTTCCCTTGGGAGGCCTTGACAACCAGTGGGAAGGAATGACCTTCTCTTTAGCCAAGATGCTAGTCCTTCTTCAAGAATCAGCTGATTTGATTTATTAAAGTCTTTTGCTTTGGCTGTCTCAGAGATTCGTGGTTTCTCTTCAGGGTTCATTTGGTCGTGTGTTTGGCATGTCATTCTGAGCTGCTCCAGAGGCTTTACTTTGCTGACCAAGCCTGGTTAGTTGCTCTCTATGTGCTGGATGTAATTGTTTAAGAGAAGAATCAAGTTGTATCTTGCTCTTCTTCTCCAAACCTCACCTCCCTCCAGTCCCAAAACATACTAAAACACCCTAAGCCGTTGGATTCTTGGAGATTCTGCCTAGGTGACTGGTCTTCTAATCCATGTTAAAAAAGTCTAGGATGTCAATGTATAATTGGTTTTGTGTTTTTTGCAGCCTGTAAGGGCTCTTACCTTTTAAAAGAGGAATTCTGGCGATCAAATGACTTAATCTCCCTTGGCACTGTGGAAAGAATACTTCCTGGTACGTCCCTTTCTGGCCAAGGTCACATACTAGACATTAGATCAGCTGGAAATCCTCTCTGGGCTCCTGTCAGGTCACTGGGAGATGAGGTCGCTGTGTCGAGAAGGCAGCCTGGGCGCCTGGCTCTGCCCCAAGCTCCCTCAGAGGAGCTGAGGGACTACGCCGGACTGGTTCTAGAAAGGAGGTTTCTGGCAGCCCAAGCCTCCCCATCTGGTGGGATGTAGGCTATCATAGCGGGAGTGGCTCCTGCCACAGGACTCCTGTCCCACTGAGTGGCCTGGCTGGAGCGCAGGGTCTCTGCCCGATTCTCACCCCACAGGCTGCTTGGTAACCTTGACTTACTCTGCCCTCCTTTGGGCTTGGAAGCTTTTCTATTTTTTTCTCCTCCTTTGGATTGATTCCTGCTTTGTTCATTCTTGGCCACTGGTGAGAAAGGAGGAAAGACAGCTCTGGGGACAGCCCCATGCCTCTCCACTCTGAACCTGCTGGAGGCTGCCCCAAGGCTAAACCTGCCTTGTACGCCCGTGCCCTGACCTCTCTGGTAGACTCCACTGGAGTGGGACACAGGGCTAGCTGGTCTGTTTCTATCCATGGGCTCCAGCTCCAGGGCACCACCTGTCTCCTGTGGATCTGGCCCAGAGTGACCAGGAGCCACCCAACCACTCTCCTGAGGTACTCCTGGCTCTGAGATGCATCCAAGTCCCCGAGCTCGAATGGCAGGGCCTCTAGATACTGCAGTAGGTTTTTTCGTGAGGTCTCCAGCATAGGAATCTTTCCATAGGCTCTGCCTGCCATGCTGTGTAGTAGGCCAGCCCTGCATGGGATGTCGGGTGTTGCTCTCAGTTTATCTCTCTGTGGTCTGTCCTGGCACTTCCACTGAGGCTGAGTGTTTGCCTGTGGTGTCCTATGTCCCAGGGCAAGGATGGTGGGTTGGTGTCCACAGTGAGATCCCCCTCTGGTGGGTGAGAACCTGCAGAGCCCGTGACCAGGCACTTCCTAGGCCCAACTGTGCCAGGCACTGGGGTGTCAGCATGTGTGGAGGCCCCCAGGTCTGTGAGAGCACCCATGTGTTGATCTACCAGAGACTGGCAGCAGATTGACCATGTGCTGGACATGCCGCTCACTGTGTCCTAGTGGGGCAGGGGTAAGGGTGGGATGGCCAGCCAACAGATGATGAAAGCACACATCTGGGGTGATGAGTGCTGTGGGGAGAAACAGCGTATGGTGGCTGGGCAGGGAAGGCCTCTGACAGGGATGTTGAACAGAGACCTGAAGTCTGTGACAATGCCATGGGATATTCTTGGATGGAGTAGACCACAGTGCACAGGGATTTAGCAGGAGCCACGGGGACAGTGTGGAGGGTGAGACCCCCTTCCTCAGGGATGACTTGGTTCCACAGCACCACCAGCTCGGATCCTTCCGTGTGTTGTTGCCTTTCCCAACACATGACATGTGTATGTAGCCATGACCTTTGGTGGCTCTGAAGATGATTTTAGATGACATGTGGACATCCATTCATCCAGGGGATGGATTCAGTGTGATTGCACAGCTGGGATTAAATCAGAAAGTTACAAATGAGAGTTATTTCCTTTTCCTTTGTGTTTCAGCCCTGAGAAGAATGAGAAGGGGTCCTCACACCCAGGCCTTCTGTAGGCAGTGGTTTTCAGCTAGAGGTTAGCTGTATTGCCTTTTTTGATATCAGTTGGGTTCCTTCCATTTATAGCAATTGAAACTTTTCTGCTTATGCAGTTCCTTTTAACAGTATATTACTTTAAAGAGTAGGATTGTGGGTATTGGAGACTGGGAAGGGCATGGCTTGGCCAATGGTTAGAAACCAGATAGAAGGAACACGTCCTGGTGCTCTGCGGTGCTGTAGGGTGAGTGGTTAGCAGTGATTCATTGTGTGTTTCAAAGTAGCTGGAAGAAAAGATTTGAAATGGTCTCACCACAAAGAAACGATATACATCTGAGGTGGTAGATGTGCTAATCTCCCTGTGATCATGACACCTTGCATACATGTATCAAAATGTCACACTGTATCCCCTAAGTGTGTACAATGACCACAGTCAACTAAAATGAAAGGAAAGAGTTATAACAATATTGAACAGGAAGTAAGATTTAAAGTGGGACAGATTACTTAGAAAGAAACTTATATTTAAGTCAAAATGAATCAAAATAAACAAAACTACTAAGACAGTCATATGGAGAGGATGTGGCAGGAAGTGGAGAGATGCTCTTCATCATGCCTTCTCTTGTTTAGAGAGAGAGTCGAGAGGTCCTGCCGGAGCCATCACGGGGCTGATGCAGGTTGGGAAGGAGGCCCCCGGCTCAGGGAAGTGGGGCTGTGTTCAAGAAATGCCACAGTTTTGCTCACTCAGTGTGCACCGTTACAGGAGCTGGTTAAATTTGCTAGCATTACTAAGTGAATAAGTTTTCTAAGTTTTAAGCACATTCTTCTGCTAGTGAACCAAGTCAGCAAGGTGGAGCCAGATTCTGGTGTTAATGGAGTTTAGAGTAGGGGACTCACGGGTCACCTGGCTTTTCTCTGAGAGCGGAGGCCAAGGGAATGGAGTCAGCATGATCACACAGCTGGTTGGTGTCCCTTATTGCTGGACCTAGAATCCTGACTCTTGACTCTGAGCCTTTTCTGCTGCACAGTCTTGGCTTCCCACTTGGTTGGAAATGGAATTGTATTCTGTTCTAGTGTTAATCATTGAAAGGGGCTTTTTAAAAATTGTACTAATGCATTTTTTTTCATTTTAAGAGGAAAATTTTCAAGGGCTTTTAAAAGTATACTGGGATGATGATATTTTACCAAAATATCTTATTTTTAGTAATGCTGATTTTAATCATTTAGAAAGAAATTGTGATAGTTCAGTATTGAATTTTATCAGATTTTTTGTCCTTTCGGCTTCAGCAAGGCTAACATAGAGGATGAGTGGAAGCCTTTTATCGAGTATTTATGGGACTGATGAAATAATGCGCTTGTTGGCAGCTAACTACAGCTCTTTCTAGGAATAGCAAACCATGTGACGGGCCTTGCCCCAGCAGAGATGCCTCCATTTCACCGGATTTGATGTTCTTTTCACTTAGAAATCCCGACTGTGACTTTTCCCTCCCTCCTGTGGGTGTATGGACCATGTGGCCACATCTGTCACCTGTGGACCATTAGGGTGGATCTAGCTCAGTGTTTCTGAAACCCGACTGTGCCCTGGAGTCACCTGGGAAGCCTTCTGGGTGCCCAGACTCTTCCCCAGGGTAACCCACTGCAAAACTCTGGTGGTGGGGCCTGGGCAATGGGAGTGAAGATGCACACTGACATATGCATAGCCAGGCACACATGCGCCTCTCCAGGCTGTCTTCATGTGCAGCCAGGGCTGAGAACCTGGAGGTCCGGCCAGCTTCTCAGTGCAGGCCCTCCTCACTTCCTGCTCCTCCAGGATGGCCTCCCACAGATGTGCCCTTGCTTGGAGAGTTCTTGTTTCAGATGGGAGGAGGGGGAAGGGTAGTGGGAACAGAGGTTTGTAGAAGGATGTCTGTTTGCCAGTGTTTTCATTCCTTGAATTTCTTGAACATCAGTCCACATGAATGTTCCAGAATCTCAGACCCCATACGAGTGTGTCTCTATTACCAACATTAAAATCCCTCAGAGTTCTTTCTATGAGGACAGGTAGGCTGGTGCACATGAAAAAAACAGGAGGGGTTTTGAAGAACTGCTGAATTTGCTTTGAGGCATTATTTTCACTGCTGTTCACTTTGCTGCTACAGCAATCACACACTGCCCACAGTACTCTGTGCTCTGTAGATCAAGCTCTGTCCAGATAGAGAGAGAGCCTGCCAGCAGGGGATGAGTTGGGTGCTGCTCTCAGATAGAGAGAGCTGAAGATGGCTTGGGGCAGGGGAGTAGAGGGCCAGCTGGCCAGCTGCAGAGGATGGGCTGGCTTTGTCCTTCCCTGGAGTGGTCACACAGGTTACTGTCTACCCATAGTTTTGCTTGTAATTAAGAATGAATTTCAGTCTTTTCTGTGTCTCACAAAGAACTCCAGAGAACATCAGTAAAAAAAACAATCACAATAGTCACTGGGGCTTATTGTCTGCCAGGCACTGTTCTAAGTTTTTTGCTTTTATTAATTCATTTAGTCTTGACAGTAACTTGATAAGGCAAGTGGTATTATTGCCATTCTTACACAGATGAGAAAATGCAGGCACAGGGATGTCAACTAACTTGCACATGGCACAATGGAGTCACATTGGAATCCAGGCCCTTGTCTTCAAAGCCTGCTTATTTCTGTCCTGTGAAGGCATTTTCTCAGCATTTGGCTTCCCCTTTCGGATTCTGTTGACCTGCAGCTGGTCTAGGCCCCATTGTGACTGCCCTCTTCCTTCTTGGGAATGACCTTTCTCCAGTCTCTCCCAGGCTCCCAGCCTCTTCTCTGCCTGTTGTCCTAAGGCTAATTCCCAATGGCATCTTCCCTCCCCCATCTCTCATTTTATCCTTTTTGTGGGTGGCAGTTTAGGGTCTCATGTGAGACCATATGGGGGGGGCGTGTCAAGAAGCAGAATCCCTGGCTTTCTTTCATCTCACCTTGCTATCTTGAGAGTAAAATGAAGAAACCTCTCTGGCTGTGTTTAGAAGACAGTATTGGCTCCCCTGATGCCGGAGCCCAGGCCCGCTTGTGCAGTTCTTCAATCATGCTATCTAAAGCTGTCAGTTCCAATAACCAGCTTTTCTGGTGGTGCAGCTTCAGAGTTTAACCAAATGCTTAGCAAGGTTCCCTTTTTATGGGTGTAGTTCAAACCTGCAGGCTGCTGCTGTAGCTAGCTGCAGGAATGTTTGCTTTACTTAATTTTAATAGGCAGCTGTGTTTATACTTGTTCCTTAGTTGGGCAGTTAAGAAAAAAATATGTGTGTGTGTGTGTGTGTGTGTGTGTGTGTGTGTATTATATATATATATATATATATATATGCATATTATATATATATAAATATATATTTATTTATTTTCTTCCATATATATATTTTTTCTTCGAGGGCATTTCCCCAGATTAAAAAAAAGTATGTTATGCCATTCCAAACAGTAAATTTTAATTTAAAGGGAAATATAACTTCTAGAAGACGTTTGGGACAGGTCTTATTCCTAGGCTTTATTTTGTTAATGTTATAAAAGAAACCTTAACTCCTTGTAAGAAGTGCCAAGTTGACAGTTCCTGGAAATGTTCAAGTTCTATTTCTGCTCAGTACCATAGTCGAGAGGGTGGCAACACTGTTACCAAAATAATACTGCTGAGATGTAATAAGTGATAGATGAGAGACTTGTGGCTTTATAACCTAAATACATGGCTTGAAAAGCATCTCAGTTCTGCCACTTGTTGATAAGTGTGTATTGATAAGTATGGGTCTTGAGTGGAAATGGTAAAATTGTTATGGAGAATTATAGGCTAACTTGTGCATATCTGCTAGGACTTGTCCTGCTGCTAGAACGAGGGAAGGTTCTAGCTGGAAGGGACTTAGAGACCCTGACTTTACAGACAGGAAGATGAAGGGAGAGAGCCAAGTCTAACAGCATGTAGAGGGGCTCTTTGGTTCAAGCAGTAGAACTTTGTGCTAACATACGCAAAAACTGTAGTTTCTCTGAAGTATACTGGTAGTTCACAACCTAATAATGAATAAGGATATTGAATTAGTAATAAAAAGTCTCCTAACAAAAAAAAGCCTAGAACCTGATGGTTTCACTGCTGAATCATAAAAGATTTAAAGAACTGTATTAATCCTTCTCAAACTCTTTTATAACATTAAAGAAGAGGGCATATTTCTAAGCTTCTTTATAAGGCTGGCATTTACCTTGATACCAAAGCCAAACAAGGATATAACAAGAAAAGAAGATAACAGGCCATTGTTAATGATGAACATGCATGTAAAAGGAATGGCTAAAATTCCAGGACTCAACAAGGGCAGGAATGAAGTAACACTGGGGGATCTCAGGCCATTGGATTGCCAGCTCCAATCAAGTTCCTCCACTGAGCCTTCCTTCAAGATTCAAAGGCTACTAGCCAAGCTGGATCATGGGTCCTTCCCTTAGGACACCAGAATCACCAGGTATGGGGAAAGACAGTTTCAAAAGAGGTGAAAACTGATTGGATCAAGACCACTATGCTATTCCCATTCTTTCTAGATTGTATGGGTTTCACACCTACCTTTAAGGTCATATATGGACTGAAAGTTAAAGGATATAAAAAGATTTACCATGTAAATGGAAACCAAGAGAGTAGGGATAGCTATACTTATATCAGATGAATAGACTTGAAGTCAAAAACTGTAAAAAGAGACAAAGAAAGTCATTATATAATGATAAAGGGGTCAACTCATCAAGAAGATATAACAGTTATATGTGCATTCAACACTGGAGCACCTACTTTTACAAATCAAATATTAATGGATCTGAAAGGAGAAATAGACCACAATATGATGATAGTAAGGAACTCTAACACCCCATTTCCAGTGATGGAAGTGTCATCCTGCCAGAAAACTAATAAACAATTGACTTAAGCTATATTTTAGACCAAATGGACCTAACAGACATACCCAGAATATGCTATTCAACAGCATCAGAACACACATTCTGAATAGCCTACTAATGAGTAAGGAAAGTGAATTAATAATAAAAAGTCTCCTAACAAAGAAAAACCTAGAACCTGATGGTTTCACTGCTGAATTCTATAAAAGATTTAAAGATATAATCCTTCTCAAACTCTTCTACAATATTGAATAAGAGGGAACATCTCTAAGCTTCCTTCATAAGGCCAGCATTTACCTTGATACCAAAACCAGACAAGAATATAAACAAGAGAAGAAAAGTACAGGCCAATATTAATGATGAACATGGATGTGAAAATTGTCAACAAAATACTAGCAAACCAAATTCAACAGCACACTAAAAGGATCATTCACCATGATCAAGGGGCTGTAAGGATGATCCAGTATACAAAAATCAATAAATGTGCCACACCACATTAACAGAATAAAGGACAGAAACCATATGGTCATCTCAATAGATGCAGAAAAAACATTTGACAAAAGTTTAGCATCTTTTCATTATAAAAACTCTCAACAAATTAGGATAGAAGAAATATACTTCAACACAATAAAGTTCAGATACGACAAATCCACAAGTAACATCATACAACTAACATCATACTCAACAGCTGAAAGATGAAAGCTTTTCCCTTGAAGATCAGGAGCAAGGCAAGTATGTCCACTCTCAGCACCCATACTCAACATAGTGCTAGAAGTTCTAGCCTGATCAACGAGGCAAGAGAAAGAAATGAAAAGTATCCAGTTTGGAAAGAAAGAAGTTAAATCATCCCTATTTGCAGGTGACATGATCTTAAATATAGGAAGCCCTAAAGACCCCACCAAAAAACTATTAGAACTAATACACAAATTCAGTAGAGTTGCAGAATACAAAACTAACATATAAAAATTAGTGGTGTTTCTGTAACAGCAGACTATTTGAAAATGACACCAAGGAAACAATCCCATTTACAGTAGCTATAAAACAAGATACTTAGGAGTACATTTAACCAAGGAGGTGAAAAACGTATACATGAGAAACTGAAACACTGATTAAAGAACTAGAAGACGCACACGGAAAAATAGAAGGAAACCCCATATTCATGGATTGGAAGAATTAGTATTGTTAAAATGTCCATACTACCCAAAGTGATCTACGGACACAGTGCAGTCAATATGAAAATTTCAGTGATATTTTTCACAGAAATAGAAAAAATTCTAAAATTTGTGTGGAACAATAAAAGATGCTGAGTAGCCAAAGCAATTTTGAGCAAAAAAGTACAAGGCTGGAGGCATCAGACTACCTAACTTCAAAATATACTACAAAGCTATAGTAGTCAAAATGGCATGGTACTGTCATAAAAATAGACACACAGACTAATGGAGCAGAATAGAGAATCCAGAAATAAATTTATGCTTTTATGGTAGATTGATTTTCAACAAAGGTGCCAAGAACACACAATGAGAAAGGACAACGTCTTTGACAACTGGATATGCAGAAGAATGAAATTAGTCCCTTATCTCCCACCATATACAAAAATGAACTCAAAATGGGTTATATACTTAAACATAAGACCTGAAGTTATAAAACTACTGGAAGAAAACATAGGGGGAAAGCTCCATGATGTTGGTCTGTGCAGTGATTTTTTGGATATGAAACCAAAGCACAGGCAACAAATACAAGAATTGACTCACAGGATTATGTCAGACTAAAAAGCTTCTGCACAGCCAGGAACAGTCAACAGATGAGGAAGTAGTTTACAGACTGGGAGAAATTATTTGCAAACCGTGTATCTGATAAGGGGTTCTTATGCAAAATATGCAAGGAATTTGAACAACTCCATAGCAAGAAGACAAATAACCCAATGGAAAAATGGGCAGGGCAACCCCTGCAGGTCCCCTCCCATTGTGGGAGCTGTTCTGTCCTCTCAATAAATCCTGCTTTTTAAAAAAAGAAAAGAAAAATAGGCAAAGGACCTGAATAGACACTTCTCAAAAGAAGACATACAAATGAACAACAGGTATATGAAAAGATGGCTGACATTACAGATAATCAGGGAAATACAAATTCCAGTGAGTTGAGTCACCTCATACTTATTACAATGGCTGTTATCAAAAAGATGAAACATTAGCAAGTGTTAGCAAGGATGTGGGGAAAAGGGAACCATTGCATACTTGTTGGTGGGAATGTAAGTTAGGGCAGCCATTATGGGAAACAGTCTGGAGGTTTTAAAATATAACTGCTGTATGTCCCCACAATCCCACTACTGGGTATATATCCAAAGGAAGGCCAGGCTTGGTGGCTCAGCCTGTAATCCCAGCACTTTGGGAGGCCGAGGTAAGTGGATTGTCTGAGTCTGTGGGTTCGAGACCCGCCTGGGCAACTTGGTGAGACCTCATCTCTACAATAAATCAAAAAAATTAGCTGGGCGTGGTAGCGCGTGCCTGTAGTTCCAGCTACTTGGAAGGCTGAGGTGGAAGGATCGCCGGAGCCCAGCAGGTCGAGGCTGTGGTGGCTGGGAGCAGCCATTGCACTCCAGTCTGGGCGACAGAGTGAGACTCCAACTCAAAAAAAAAAAACAAAGGAAATGAATTCAGTATGTCAAAGAGATAGCTGCACTCACGTGCTCACTGCAGCATGATTAATAATAGCCAAATGTGGAATCAAACCTCAATGTCCTTCAGCATGTGGATGGGTAAAGAAAATGTGGCATCTATACACAATGGAGTACTATTTAGTGTTTAAAAAGAATAAACACTGTCATTTATGACAACATGTATGAACTTAGAGGACATTATGCAAAGTGAGATAAGCCAGGCAAAAATAGACAAATACTATATAGTCTGACTTACATGTTGCATCTAAAAAAATTAAACTATGGTAGCGGAGAGTACCAGGGGCTGGAGGGAGGTGGCTGGGAGAGGTTAGTCACAAGGTGCAACATTTCAGTTAGGAGAAACAAGTTAAGAGGTTGCACAACATGTAGTTAATAACAGCTTACAGTTGGTACCTTTATTTCCACAGGTTTCTCATCTTTGGGTTCAACCAACTACAGTTTGAAAATATTTGAAAAAATATAAATAAAAAATACAACAGTAAAAATAATACAGGTAAAAAATACAGCGCAACAGCTATTTACATAGCATTTACATTGTATTTAGTGTTATATGTAATCTAGAGATGATTTGAAGTATATGGGAGGATATACGTAGGTCACATGTAAATACTTCATCATGTTATATCAAGGATTTAAGCATCTCCAGATTTGGGTATCTGCAGGGAATCCTGCTGTCCTGACTATACTGAGGGACGGCTGTGTTGTATCCTTGAAAATCACCAAGAGTAAATTTTGTGTTCTTTTCACGAAATAAGTAGGTAAGGTAATATATATGTTAATTATCTCGATTCAGCCATTCTGCATGTGACCAGACATGCTGTGATCAGAATGTCTTCCAGAATTCACCATAATCCCCATTGTGGTGGGGTGAAGGGGTGGGGCCTTCTGGACATTGATTACATCATGAGGGCTTTGACTTTGATGAATGGATTAATGCCTTATTAAAGGGCTGGAGGGACCTAGCTAGGCCTTTTCTGCCATTTTGTGTTCTAGTGTGAGGACACTGTGAAGACGCAGCAAGACGGCTCTCTGCAGACCCCAGATGCCTGTGCCTTGATCTTGGACTTCCAGCCTCTGTAATTGTGAGAAATAACTTGCTGTTGTTTCTCAGTTACCCAGTGTGCGGTAATTTGTGATAGCAGGAAAAATAGACTAAGTATACATACTTAAAAAATCATGTTATGCATAATAACTATATGCAATTTTTGTCAATTAAAATGATAATAAAAAAAGATGACCACTGTTTATAACAAATGAATAGTCTCAAAATTTGAGTTTTTACTGTAGTGATAGAAAAACCCTAGTTTCATGGCTGAGACCCCTATAACAAAAGACAGAAAAACGAGAAAAGCATACAAATGTATTTTTTTTTTTTAATTGTAGTCTCACTCTGTCACTCAGACTGTAGTGCAGTGGCATGCTCCCGGCCACCATAGCCTCAACCTGCTGGGCTCCGGCGATCCTTCCGCCTCAACCTTCCAAGTAGCTGGAACTACAGGCGCGCGCTACCACGCCCGGCTAATTTTTTTTTTTTATTTATTGTAGAGATGAGGTCTCGCCAAGTTGCCCAGGCGGGTCTTGAACCCACGGGCTCAGGCAATCCACTCTCCTCGGCCTCCTAAAGCGCGGGATTACAGGCTGAGCCACCAAGCCGGCAACAAATGTATTTAACATAAGTTTTACAGGACACAAAAACCTTTTGTGGTTTTTGTGGAAACAAAGGAAACGAAGACCCACTTGTGTATCTTTATGCAGGCTTTTTTTTTTAAGTGACAAAGCAGGATTTATTGAGAAGACAGAAAAACTCCCTCAGTGGGAGGGGACCCGAGGGGTTGCTCTTTATGCAGGTTGGATGACATGTGGACGGTTGAGGAGAAATGAGATTGGAAAAAGAGTATTATTTAGAGGCCAGACGTGGTAACTCATGCCTGTAATCCCACTACTTTGGGAGGGTGAGGTGGGAAGACTGCTTGAGGCCAGGAGACTGTCTGAGGCAACATAATGAGACATTGTTTCTACAAAAAAATTAAAAAAATTAGCCAGGCTTGGTGGCGGATGTCTGTTGCCCCAGCTACTCAGGAGGCTGAGGTGGAAGGATCGCCTAAGCCCAGGAGGTCGAGGCTGTGTTGAGCTATGATTGTGCCACTGTACTCCAGCCTGAGAAACAGAGACCTTGACTAAAAAAAAAAAAAAAAAAAAAAGCATATGATTTAATGGTAATAAACTGAGGAAGTCCTGCGAGGCTTGTTTATTCCGGGTCTTCTCCATGACCCATGTCTTGCGCTCCCTCAAAGATACTCTCTCCTCTGGGCACAGGGAAGGCACCCTCACATGTGGGGCTCAGGGCCTGCTTCAGGGTAGGATCAGAAAGGCCTTCCTAGGTTTTATGACCAACTTCGGGGGGAGCAGGAGAGCGGGAGGCGGGTGTGACCCACGTCTTAGATTCCAGGGGCCTTATCTTGGGCTGCTGCATCCCCATCATTACCTTAGGGAATTCTGTCTCAGAAGCTCTTTATTTTCTAAACTGTTATTTCTAGAATGTTATTATTGCCTTGACACTAATGCTTACATCTGGAATTTTCTTATGTGATGCCAAATAAAGATGAACATTCAGAAGATTATATGTGTGTGTGTAGCAAAGTGTACATATACTTTTTTTCAGAGAGTAAAACTCCTGGATCAGCTTGAAGTAGTCTTTTCCAATTATTATTAAGGAACGTTGCTGTTTCAGCCAGCAGAGAGTGGGGGTGGGAGCTGTGGACTCAAATGACCTTCTCCAAATGGCTCTCAAGGAACTGTGAGGAGTATTTTTCACTCTGCTGCTTGAAGTATTTTTGTTTGTCTTTCTGTGAGTGTATGGTTTCAAAGTGTTTCACTAGGTTATTATATAACTTGATTTTTTTCTGTCTCCTGTTTGTATACTTTTAACTATTATATCTCTGAATTCTTTCTCTTTATGATTTTCTTTCCCCAAACTGTTAGACTGTAGGTGAGTAAACGTTTACCACTGGCTTTTAAAAATACGTTTATATCCTTCAGATAGATTAGTTTGTAAGTGTGTGGGTGTTCTGGATAGTAGAGACTCTTTTCCCCCTGAGCTTGGAAAGCATTCCTGACGACTTTTTTCCTTAAATCGTAGGGTGTCTTTCAAAGAGACGGTTCATCTCCGGTGATGAACTAGTCACATCCCTGCCCTCACTCCTCATGACCCCAAAGGCCGCTGCTGGCAGTGGGGCTGGCTGTGGACGTCAGTGGAAAGGACACAGCTTGGAAAATGAACCAAGCTGTCTGCCCCATTGCAGCAGGCGTATCCTGAATGTCCACCAGGGCCAGGGGCGCAGCAGGACCAGTGGTGACAAGGCATGGTCCCTGTGGGGCACAGGTGAAATGCTTAGAGCAGGGCTGGGCAGGAGAAGTCCCCAGGGAGTGGGGCTGTTCCTGACAGAGGGGGCTGAAGAGTGGGGGCGGGGATGTGAGAGGCACAGCAATAGCTCTCCATGGTCTGTGGTGACACCGGCTGGGCAGACTTCCAGGAGGGCATGCACACCTCCGTTGTGTGTTGGAGGTGAGTTGGGAGTTCTCTGGAAAGGCTCAAGGGCACAGGTGCTGTAGAGGCCAAGGGGACGGAAGGGCCAGAGCGTGGAGGCAGCAGTGTAAGTTGTGAGTGAAGTGGGGTATGGCGGCCAGGGCTGGAAGCCAGGCAGGGACTGCTCAGTGGGACTTGGAGTACCGTGGGAAGGCCCAGCAGCTGATGAGCATGGCGATGAGTTCTAGAAGGATTGACGTGAACGGACTTGTGTTGAGAAAGGTCATGTTGGTAGCCTATGGAGGGGATGCTGGCAGTAATAGGGTTAGGTGCCCCATCAGGAAGCGGTCAGCATCTTGGGTGAAGGAAGAACTGTGAGACTGAGGCACCCACTTTGGAACAGGGCAAAGGGAGTAGGGTCAGGAGAGGGTTGGGAGGAAGGACCAGAAGGCACACTCTCCACAGGGGCAGGGTCCTGGATGGAAGGGCATTGAGATGACAGGAAAGGGCAAGCCCAGATGTCTTGGGCATTGCAGAGTGGTGTCATCTTCCCACAGCCACAGCACGAAACAAAATGCAGCTCTGTGGCATTGTAATTTCACGGGATGGCCATGATGAGGGAAGAAACTTCTAGAAGGTCTTCTGAGGAGGCGGCAGTGAGCACAGGGTGGAGAAGCACTGGCCTGGAAGGATCCTCACTGGGCTGGTTTGGGTGTACTTTACCCAGAGTGGGATGCGTGGGGGAGGGTGGGCATGGAGGGTTGGGTTTGCAGACTGTAAGATAACAGTGACCCGCGTTTACAGAATGCGGTGTTTGTCCTTTAAGGGCTTTACACACATACACATGGGGGTAGTTGCCATTATTGTTCTATTTTCCAGATGAAGAAGCGAGGCCCAGCCCAGGGCCACATGCCTTTTGTTCTGTGCGGGTGCTCCAGGAGTCTGTGGAGCTTCTGGGCTCAGGGTCCTGCTTCTGCCTTGCATCTGTTGTATGATCTTGGGGGTGGGGGTGGGGTATTTTGTGTGTGTGTGTGTGTGTGTGTGTGTGTGTATGTGTGTGTGTGTGTGTTTTGCTCTAAATTGTAATTCCTTCATGTGTAGAAGAGCTGCCTCTCACTTCTCTCCAGTGTGGAGGCATCTCTGAACATAGGAGGTGCTGCGTGTGCATGTCAGCGGCATCCTCTGCACCCAGTGGGGAATCGCTAAATGCCATTTGCCTCCCTCGCCAGCCCTTGCCTCTCCCCTCCCTGTTCATGAGTCTCCCAGAGCTTCGGAAGGACAGAAGGAAAGGCTCCCACCAGCATCTCTGTTGCCACTGCCTGGATGTGTCTGCCCTGTCCCCTTTCCCCGTCCCAGGAGTGACTCTGGCTGCTTGCATTTCCCTGAGTTTCCATCAGTGTCCTCCCGTTGACACAGTGATGCGCTGCTCAGGCTGCCTCACTGGCCTCCACCCCTTGCCTCAGCGACCGCTGGTAATGGCCATGATGTTTTTCAGATGGCTGCTTGCTGCCTTGGCAGCATTTGACACCGGGCCTCTCTCCTTGCCGTGCATCCCTCTTGGTCGTGCTGTCCTTTCCACCTCTGCACCTACTGTTTCTTAGTTCATCTTACTCTACTTGTCTCTGCTGTGCTTGACCTTCCTAAGTTCTGTGAAATCCTACTTTTTTTTTTTGCTTAAGTAGTCTTGTTCTGTTGCCCATACTGGCGTGCAATGGTGAAATCGGTCCTCCTGCCTCAGTAGCTGGGACTACTGGTGCACCCCACCACACCTAGCTATTTTTTTTTTTTTTTTTTTTGTAGAAACTAGGTCTCGCTATGTTGTCCAGGCTGGTCTCAAACTCCTGACCTCAAGTGATCCTCCTGCCTTGGCCTCCCAAAGTGTTGGGATTACAGGTGTAAGCCACTGCTTCTGGCCTTGTGAAGCCCTTCTTAGGCTCTAGCTGGCACTATTGTCTCTGGGTAAAGCCCATCTGCACCCATGGTTTGATGGCCCTCAGTGGTGACTGCTTCAAATCTCTATTTCTATTCTGGGTAGCTGTCTCTACTTTGGTTCTCTGAACCTCACCTCAGTATGGGCAAAATAAAACTCCATGTCTGTCATCAAATGCTCCCCTCTTCGGTGATATTTCTTTCTCTTTTGATTTCCATATATTCTTCAGGGAGTATATTACTACTCAGATAATCAGAAGAAAGCTTTTTTTTGTAAAGCATTTATCCCAGGTGAAAAAAGGAAAACTTT
Organism: Carlito syrichta; assembly: GCF_000164805.1. NCBI lineage: Eukaryota > Metazoa > Chordata > Mammalia > Primates > Tarsiidae > Carlito > Carlito syrichta. The sequence continues at coordinate 429,813 of NW_007258440.1, read as the reverse complement.
AGGCACATTAAATGTAACAGAGTTTAAGCAAAGAATGATTTGCCCCGAACCAGAGTAGGTCAGAGAGGCTCCAGCACCGCCTCATGGTGGAGGGATATTTACAGACAGGGAAAGAAAAGTGACTACTGATGGCAGAAGCAGGGACAGACACGGGGTTGCTCACAGCTGGCACTCTCCTAATGTGAACCCAGTTAGAACTGTTGGCCACCTGTGATTGGCTGACATTCAGTGATTGGCACGAGAGTAGAGTTCCAGTCTGTTGACATGTCCAGCTAGGTGACAGCTCACTATGTCTGGAGAAACCTTTAGGCTGAACCTAGAATATGTCAGGAGGCAGCTTTAGGTGACACTGAGTTGAACACAGATACTGTTTTTCTTGAGGCTTCGTGTGACCCTTCATAACTGGCTGAGGAACTGTCTTCTGTGTTTCTGAACGTAGGGGCATGTTTCTATTTTGGTACCTTCATGCTGAATTAGAATTTTTCCCCAGGTAGACTGTGAGTTTGTTGTGGGCAGGAACTTAGTTTTCCATTGTCATGTCCTTGGCAACCAGCACCCGCCAGAATCTCCGGAGGGCTGATGGGGTTGGGGACAGGGTGTCTGTGTTGGCCACTGGTGCTATTCTCATGTGTCTTTTCACCTGCAAGGAATTTGGCTGTTGGGATTTGTTTGCCAGGGCTGCCATAACAAAATCCCCCAGGGTAGGAGGCTTAACCATGAGAAGTGATTTTCTCATGGTCCTGGAGGCTGGAGGGCCAGGACTGGTGGGGTTGGCAGGGTTGGTTTCCACTAGCTGCAGATGGATTGCCTCTGCTGCCCTTGAGTGGCCTTCCCTCTACATGTGCGGCCCTGGTGTCTCTCCATGTGTTGTGGTCTCCTCTTACGAGGACACTGGCCACCCTTCATTACTGATTTCAAGACTGTCTCCAAATACACTTTCTGAGGTCCTGAAGGTTAAGGTTTCAACACAGGAATTCTGGGGAGATGTGTCAGCCATGACACTTTCACTGCTGATTTTCACTCTGTCTTCCAGCTTTTTCCGGGTAGCCAACATATGTGATTATTTATTGCTTGGCCCTCTGTGAAAGTGGCTCTTCGGCATTTCTTAGTGGCAGCTGTTTCGTGCTTGCTGACTGCCAGCCACTGGCCATTCATCTGACCAGACTCAAAATAGTTTGTTCTGGTCTCTGGCCAAGGCAGTTTCTAACTTGTCTGTCCGGTTATTAATCCATTTTATCAGCATTACCAGTAACTGTTTGCAATAATGATGTCTCATATGGGAGGCTGTCCCTTACCTTCCTTATGGCTGAGAGTGTCAGTCTTGCAGGTACAGGTTAGGGTAGAAGAGGGTACAATGGTCAGAACCCTCAAGGCCCAGCTCTGCCCAGGGCCATATTATGGAAAGAGGCAGAAACTCTCAGCCTGGAGGTGGAAGCTTTGAACTGATACTCCCAGAAACACTGCAGAAAACCCCCCAGAGTAACTGAGGCAGAAGAATTGCCGTAGCCCAGCAGTTTGAGGCTGCGGTGGCCGGGAGCATGCCACTGCACTCCAGTCTGGGTGACAGAGTAAGACTCCAACTCAAAAAACAAAAAAACCCCAAAACAAAAAACCCGCCCCTCCAGCACAGGGACTTCTAACACCAGAGCTGCCCTTGCCTATGGGCAGACAGTTGTTCTTAGAGCAGCCTCGGCCTTTACCTTCTGGCCTTCTGCATTCATCCACATTGCTGCGACTTTAGCTTTCTCTGAGATTAATCTCTTACCAAGTGGGCTGATATCCTCTTCTTTCTGTGCTGCCCTGGAGACTCCCCGCCAGGTGCTGCTTTTACCCCTGGAGCCTTTGCCTGCTTTGGCTTGGCTTCTTGCTCCTGGACCGTGTTTTCTAACTTACCCCTCTTCCTCTCTTAGCAATCTTGCGTTCATCTCCTCCTCTTTGCTCTCTCTGTCTCCCAATGGCCTGCTGCCTTTATAAATACACTGAGCAGTTTCTGAGCTGATTGGGTTTTCCGTCACCTCCTTGCCTTTGATGCAGGAAAGGGGTTGGCAAACTTTGGCCCGCGGGTCAGACCTGGTCCACTGCCTGTTTCTGTATGGTCTATAAGCTGAGACCAGGTTTTACCTTCCTACATGGTTGAAAAAGAAAAGAAGTCGATTCCATGGCGTCTGAGAACCACGTGCAACTCCCGTTTCCGCGTCTGTCAATGGTGTTTCCTTGGAACACAGCCGTGCTTGTTGTGAACATGCTGTCTCACTGCTCTCACACCCTCAGAGTGAGACCTCAGTTCAGAAAACCCCAAATATTTACTATTTAGCCCTTTCCAGAGGAAGCCTGCCTGCCCTGGTATAGAGTGGGCAAGGCTAGAAGGAATCTTTGGCTTTTTCCTGTGACTGGAATCAGCTTTGTTGACCTTTCTTTCCTTGCTGCCTCACTGAGTGCTGGGTCAGAGCTAATGCTTGGTTCTACAGTTGTTTTGAGGGTCAAAACCGGGAGGGATTTCTTCAGGGTAAACTTTTCCTGTGAAAGTATGTCACTATCTTTGCCCTTTCTTTTGAATTAAATTTTGCCAGAAGAGATTTGTCATACCAAGGCACTGAACCTTTTCTTTCATTTCTAAAATTGTGCATAAGGGAAAAAGAATTAGGTAAACCAAACAGACAAAACTTCTTTGTGCTTTGCAGAGTCACACGAGGATTCGATTTCAGCTTGTCCTGTGTTCTTACTCATGGTTTAGTCTTGAGATATCTGAGTCCTGGTGTGGTGAGATAATGTTAGCATTTGAGTGCTCACCACAGAGAGTGTTCCAGTCACTTTGTGGGCGTGAAGCATTTGCCTTTTGTTCCGTCTGTTGGGTATCTTAGGTATTTTTTTATAACCCTCACCTCATCTCTGTTGTCACCTCTTTTGAAGGAATTATTTGTCATCATGACTGGAACCTTCTGACAAGTAATGCCCACAGGGGTACGGATGTCTTCCCTCCCTGAGATGCCGTTGTGCTGTCTCTGTCTGTTGTTCAGGAGTGTGGCCTATCAGGGTTCTCAGTCCCCTAAGGAAAGTGCTCATGGCAGAGGCTCTCAGAGGCATGGACAGATGACATCAGAAATAGAAGTTAGTACCTTGTCCTCCAAGGGGGGTTGGTAGTCTGAAAGGCGAGAGCAGGGACAGGCATGTGAGTTTCTGAACAGCTACTGGCAGCCCACAAAGAAATGCCAGTGAGTGGAGTTCGCAGGCACTTGTGGCATGAGGAATGACCTCGAAGAGAGGGGAGGAAGTTGGGAGCACTTCTGGGAGTCTGTTTTTCGGAAGGTAGAGGAGTCACTGACTGCCGGGGGTGAGGCACATCCAGACAGATGTTGGGGCTTCCTCCCAGATGTCTTCTCAGGATGCCTTGCTGGACCCAGCTAGTGGCCAGGAAAGGTTTTCCACCAAACCCTGTTCCTCCCGTCTTTGGGATGTCCGCACTGTTGCTCTCGTGTTCGGAGCTGTGCCCTGCCCCTTGCTTCAGGCTTTCATTACTCCTTCACACGACTTTGTGGCTGTCGCCTGTCCAGAGACCCTGCTGTGCTTGTCTTCCAAAGCCACAGTGCCGTTCCCATCTCCGCGGCCCGTCCTCCTTGCCACATCATCTTAGGCTGTCCTGAGACCCCTGGCTGTGCTCTCAATGCCCACCGTGCTGGCCTCTGGCTTGGGTTGGCTTGTTCTGCCTGTGTCTTTGCCCTAGGTGTGAGCGCTCCAACTCCTCCCGTGGGGCTTTGCCTACGTGACATTCTTCTCCAGGGAGCCTGCCCACACCTCTCTGTGGGCTGAAACCCTCGCTGACTTGCTTCCTAGCACCTGCGCCTCCTGTTTGGCATGCTTCTCTGGAGGTTGTCACTTCTAGGGGCAGGAGCCTAGTACCACTGGACACATGATAAGTGTTCAAATCATCTGTACTGGTGGTTTTTTTCTTTAAAAAGTACTTAAATTATCCTCATTGTCCATAAAATTAATTTTAGACATTTGCACATTCATTCAAGACCTCCTGTAATGTGGCCTCACCTTATCTACCTCAGTTGCGAATTAGATTTTGCAGTATTTAACAGAAAATCGAAGTGCGAGTGATTTTAACAAAACAGAAGGTATTTCTTCTTCCTCCTCCTCTTTTTCCTTATTCTTCCCCCTCCTCCCTCCTTCTCCCCTTCCCTCACTTCTTCCTCTCCTCTCTCCCCCCTCCCGTCGTCTCTCTCTCACACACACCACTCTCTCTTCCTCTACCCCTCCCTGTCCTCTCCCTCCCTCTCCCTTCTTCACCCCCTCCCTCTCTCTCTTTCTCCCTCTCTTACACACACAACTCTCTCTCTTTCTCTCTCCCTTCATGTCTTCTCTCTCCCGCTCCCTCCTCCTCCTCCCCACACACACTGCTCCACAGCCATCAGAGGCTTCTTCTCTCTCTGCTCTGCCATCCTTTACCCATGACTTTCATCCTCAAGCTTGTCTCAGGGTCCTGAGTGGCTGCTGGAGCCCTGGCACCTTGTCCTTTGTGGGACTGTGCCAGCAGAGTAGATGGAGACTCAGAGAGGAGGATGGGAAAGGAAGCTGAAGTGAGGAGAGATTGGCCATGCTTGCCCCAGGGAGACCAAGCTTCTGATGGAATGCAGGTTCTTTTGACTTCTGGGAAGAGTGGAGACCTTAGGGGCCCACAGCTTTTACCTTGCTGAAGATCCTGGCCTCCTGAGCTGTGGTTCAGTCACTGAGTATAGCAGACCCTGTTCTTGGGAAGAAAGTTCCCTAGGTCTGGGCCTGTGTTCCCACAGGAGAGAGGAGCCGTGGCTTTTCCCCTAGGATGACTGATGGCTCTCCTGTGTGCATTTGCCAAGTGCTTTCTTTGACTGTAATTCCTTTCTATTCATTTCTTCCAACCTCTGCTTCTCAAATCTTAGCCGTTCTTCAGGGCCTGGCTCCCACCTTCTCCCAGAAACCTTTCCACGCTTTCCTCCGTTGGGAATTTTCTTCCTTCTTTGAACATCTGTAGATTTTTGTGCTGATCTTTCTTTATGTGTTATCATAGTTGCTTGTAAACGTATCCAGCTCTTCCCTGACTTGCTCTCACCTTGAGTTTAATTGGGATCTGTGTCTTGTTCACATCTGCTGGAGTCTTCACAGGACCTTGGACAAAGTAGGCTCTTGGATGAGTGGGTTCTGTGAGGGAAGGGAAGGGGTAGACTGGCTCAGTGTTTTGAAAAGGGACAGGCAAGAGAGGGGCGACGAATTGAGGGATGAACTTAATATGTGGGTATTGGATTTGGGCTAGCTTGGCTAGGGGAGTGAGCCTTGAGTTCAAGAGCTGGCTAGGGAGATGACACACTGTCACTTACCTGCCACCTTTTAGGGGTTGACTTCATTTGCTGCCCGTAGCTGCTAGATTCCCCCCCCATCTCAACTGACACAGAGACTTTATTCTGCTTCTCACCTTAGCTTGGCTTGTGGGGGTGCTGCTGCCAGGCCTGATGGTGACAGGCTTCCAAAGCTGAGAATCCCACCTCCCGGGTGGTGTCGGATGGGCATTGCATGGTGCAGTGGCTACCCCTGCCGTTTTCCTTATGGGAAGGAAACAACTCAACCCGTTTCATGACTCCTTTTCTAGGTCTCCTTGGCTCCAATCTTCTGCTCTGCCACCTCCAGTCTCTTCTGCCATGCCTTCAGGTGAGGGTGCCGGACAGGTGCTCCCGTGGTTCTGTATTGGGAACATAGCTGTCAGCCTTTTAGCAATATTGGTAGTTCTCTGTAGGCTCTTGAGAGCAGTGGCCTTGGTTAAATTGGACTAAATCACCTTTTGGGTAAATTCCCTTCTGATTCATTTCACAAATGACTTAAGTCATTTATGTTGTTTTGTTCAGTCTACTCAGAAAATGAAAGCAGGCCATTTTAATTGTTTTGGAATGGTGTTTTACACCTAATAGGGACACCAGGCCCTGCCAAATGCAGACTTGGGCTCCTGGCCCACTGACTGCATGCTGACTGCTCCTGAGTGCGGGAGAAGGTGCATCCAGCCAGACTAATGACCTTCCAGAAGGACATAAAGACAGTTTGTCTCTATCCACAAAGAAAACAGGGGCCAACTAGGTGTCACTTCTTTTAAATGTACTTTAAATTTAAAGAGCATTTGAATAAAAATGACAGTATATTCAAAATAACTACAAATCGGTTGATCTGGGCTCAAATTTTGGTGGTCTTCCCTGGTTCTGTGTCCTTGGGTAACTTTTTTTTTAAATAACTTTTTACTTTGAAATTATTCAAGATAAAGAATTGCAAAAATAGTACAGAGAGTTCCCAGGTACCCTTTGCTCTTCTTCCCCCAGTGATAATATCTTACATGACCACAGTACATTGTCAAGACCAGGAAATTGACGTTGGTGCAATGCTTGTAATTCAAGAACAGACCTTATCAGGATAGTTTTACATGCACTTGTGTGTGTGTGTGTGTGGGGGGGGGGGGGTTCTGTGAAATTATCATGTGTAGATTCACATATGCTTTTGATTTCTAGTGCTCATTATCATCAAGCTATTTGGAGCTGTTGTGTGAATAATTAATAGTAGCAAAACTGGAAATGACTTAATCTGGAAATCTCAGTTTAATGCTCTTAACTAAAAGACTTCTGGATTAGAAAGTAGAAAGTCAGGTTCTAATTCCAGCTCTTGGGCTAGCTGGAGAAGCTTCTTTGGTGAAGTAATTTACGTGCTTGGTCCATTGCGTCTACATCTCTGGGACAGTGAGCCACATGAAAGAAATCTGGTATCCCTTTCCCTTCTGAAACCTCCTGTGTCCACATCTTTTCAGTGGTGCTGCTGTTTACTAGTTGTTCTGGCCGAGAACCCGGGACTCTCCTGGCCTCCCTTCTACCCCTGCCTCATTCTCCTCTGTACCCTTGGCAAGCCTCCAGGTCACCATATCTGTAGCTCCTGTCTGTCCCTTGCCAGGGCCACCCAGCAGCCTCCACACATCCTCCCCTATGGCCCCCAGAGCCAGCTTTTAAAAACACACTCTGGCATTCATTCCTTTGCTTACACCCCCCTCCAAAGGCTCTGTGCTGCATGAGAATCGGGCTCCTTGCCTGGCCCAGCACCCCATGATTGGAGGCACCTGTCGGCTTCTCCAGGCATGCCTTCTCCCTGGACTCAGACCTCTGTTGCTCCAGGTGGCAGCCAGTGCCCAGCTGTTTGTGGCCTTTGCTCTCGCTATGCCCTCTGCCTGGTGGACCCCACTCCCAATTTTGCTCTATTAAGTGGCTCCCTTTGGTCACTTAGGGGCCTGATCAGTCCAAGTTAGCCCCTCCCAAGTTGCTGTCTGTCGCCTCCTCCTGCTTCATCTCCAGCACAGCCTTGACCACTGTCTGGGACCATTCTCTGCACTTGGTTGGACTTGCTTATTACTTGACAGTGAGTTGTGCATCCTCAGGCTGGGAGCTCCTTGGGAAGGAAGGCTGCCTTCACTGCTGGCTCCTCCTGCCACCCCAGAGCTCAGGACAGAGCCTGTCCCTTCAAGATCTGTTGAGCAGATGCATTCGTGGACAAGATGATCACGGAGTTTCTTGAAATGGAAAAACTTAAACGAAAGAGTTTCATGTTTAAAATTATTAATTTTTTTCATATTTGGGATTCAGGGAATGGTATAATTACATTTCTGTCTACTACAGATTACCTTTTGTATGGCCATGTTTTTGTAAGAGGTGTTTTTTGGAGGCAGGACCATTTGAGGTGGGAAGGGACAGGCCTCCGACTTTCTTTGTCAGACCAAAGGCAGGAGAAATTTAGAATCACGTGGTTTGACATTTAGCCAGACTTGCTTTCATTTTTAATTCAAGCACTTTCCTCTTCTTTAGAATGAACATGTCTGCAGTGTCTCCTTGAGCTGGAAGACACGGGGCTGCTGAGTTCTCATTAAATTAAAAGAACATGGGGTACGGCCTTAGCTTTGTTTCTTCAGTTCCCTTTGAACTTTCATTTTATTGTCAGAGCCACATAACCAAAATGTCACCGTATTCACCTTTGATGGCATTACCAGCTGTGTGTGCTTTTAAAGCAAATTTGGAACTGTGATGCTGTAGGAATATGGATACTTGTGTTCTGAAACACAAGTTATTCTGACTCAGCAGTTTACTGCTGCTGAAGGAATAGTTTCTAATGTTAAGGAAATGGTCAGTTCATCTCATCAGAGGTTAATATGCTTTTTTCTTCTCTTATTAGATTCCAGAGTCGTCTTCTAAAAAATACATGTACCTGTGTAGCCTCCAGTGATACAAGTGTTGACATTTTGGTTTCTTCTGTTATGGTTTTACTGTTGTTATTGCTAATTATTTTGCAAGCAAATATGAACTTGCAAAGTTGGAAGTTGGTATTTTCTCTTAGGAGCGTTTCACCATTTTCACATCGTTTCACCCTTAGCTTGCCAGGTATTTTCATGAGCCATTGTTTTCTTTTGTTTATTCTTTTAGAATGTTGTACCAGTGGTGAGTGTGAATTCATACTATGCAAAAGTGGGTGATAGAGTATGATTAGACCTCCTCAAGGGAGCAGTTCCTGGAAATATTGATGCTGTCAAGTACCCCCTGCCAGCATTTGTTCCCTTTGTGTTGCCCTCGCTCCCCCCTTGGGTCTGCATGAGGGCCTGTGTGTTTTGGAGAGCTGACTATGACTTGGGGAAGGTGGTGGGAGGGCTGGGGAGGGCTATGGAGTGAGCCGCTTTCCCAGAACCCCTCGCTCACAAGGCCAGAGATTCTGCCACTGCAAGAGATGATGGTCATACTGATGGGGGTGAAATTGCCTGCCTGTTTTGGGAGCTTTTGTTTTCATAACTTTTTTGTACAAACAAAGGGTGTTCCAAATGAAAGGATTATTTTCAGTTGAGTGTTTTCCATTCTGGTAGCATCTGACTGAGAATCATTTCAGAAATTCCTAGTATTGTGTGCAGTCAGTGTTTAGCAGCTAGATCTTTTTATCTTTATGATAGAATTGAACATCTCATTTCTGCTTTAAGTCTACCCATGTTTTTTAAGTAGTATAATAAATTATTTTGTTGCCTGCAGGGTGACTGAGTAAAAATATGTGTATAATTTGGCTAATAGGCTAATTCTGTGACATGTACAGTCCAAATGGGGACTATGGCTTTTACCTTGGATAAATTTCAGGTGACTTTTTTTGACCTGAGTTCTATTAGTATGATTCAGGGAACTCATTCAGAGTCACCTAATCTGTCTGCTTTGTGTTCCATGAATCAACTCTGGGCAGAGCAGACACTGGATATTGGACAAATCTCGGGCTGGGTGTATCTGTCATTTTTATACATGATTGGGAGAAAGGCACAATTGTGAGTTCTGGACCAGCAGTGATGTTGCATGATGATTGTTTCTTTTTTTTTTTTTTCTCCCTAAATCTACTGCTTCATAACAAATGACTCCAAAACTTGGTATTTTATTTTAGTAAAAAATTTAAAAAATTGTTATAAAGATGTGGGGTACAATTCAGGGTTAGGTATATAAACGTTGATTATGCAGGTACAGTGTGCCCCTCCCCTAGCAGTTTCTCTCAACTGCCAATCCCTTTCTTATAAAACAGCCCTTTTATTTTGCTCAGTATTGTGTGGGTGAGGAATTTGGAAAAGGCTCAGCTGGGCAGTGTGTTTCTGATCCACGTGTCAGCCGAGGCATCTCAGACTGGAGGATCCACTTATGAGATGGCTTCACTCAGTTGTCTGGTGCTGAGGTTGGGGTGGCTGAGAGCTGACACTGGCTCTGGGCTGGGGGCTTAGCTGGGGCTGTTGACCTGAGCACTGACACGTGGTCTCTCCATGGGACTTAGGTTTCTTCCAGCATGGGAGTTGAGTTTCCCAAAAAGTTTAGGTCAAAGCTTCAAGGCTCAAGGCTTCTTATGACATAGCTTCCTAAGTCCCAGGACACTATTTTCCTGCATGCTGTTGGGAAGGCAAGTTCTGAAGACCAGGGGATAGAAGGGAGTAGGTTTATCCTCCACCTTTTACTGGGAGAAGAGGCAAAGAATTTGAGGGCATCATTAATGGCAGGTGATGGGATCACGTCAGAATAACATTATTTAATAGCAATTCGTACTTCTTCTAAGGTGGCTTAAAATGCAAGTATTAGTAAGTGTCATGCAAGGGAACACCATTCCAAGTGGCACAGCCTTCATTTGAACAAAAACTCTGATGTAATTAATCCTAGTCATACGATGGATGGCAGCTCTAATGGTGGCGTGATTATAATCTCAGAATATCTAGAAAGATGTCAGTCCTCTGAGTCATTGGGCAAACGAGTTTGTCAAGAGACTTCAAAGGAATCATAGATCTTACAGCTAGAAAGAACTCTAAGAGATTATATCATTGTTACCCTCCAGCAAGATTTATTGGGCATCTGCTAGGTGCTAGGCCCTGGGAATACAGAGGAGATATATGACCGATTCTTGCCCTTGAGACATAGTTAAGGAAATAGAACTGACATATAAGAGATGAATAAAAATCTGTGGAGTGTAGACTGCCTGACAAGTGGAAGTCCAGGTAGTAAGAGCAGAAGTAGGGGGCATGCTCAGGAGAGGCTACTGGGGCTCAGGGACTGGGAAAGCCTGCCAGGAGGCAGACTCTTCTGCACGTTGAAGACATGCAGTCCAGAGTGTGGGCATCACCTGCAAGTCCCTTTGGGGCCTGGATCCTTGCTTCTTCCAGTCTCGTTTGCTCCCTCTCTTGTTTTCGCTCACTGACCTTCTTCTGTGAACTTATAGTCATTTCAGGGTCTTTGAACTTCCCGTTTCTCTGCGTGGAGTACTCTCTCCCCAGGTATTCCCATGGCTTGCTTGCTTTCTGTCCATTATCTAGTCAGCTGTGCCCTCCTCCAGTCTTCTCTGGTCACCCTTCTGATGTAATTAATCCTAGTCATACACTTGCATGACACTTACTAATACTTCCTATCCTTCAACACTGTTTTTCTCCGTGGAGGCAGAGGCATCATCTGCCTGGTTCATAATTGTGTCCTCAGCAACCAGTAGTGCCTGGCATGTAGCTGGTACCCAGTAAAATATGACTGAATGTATGAGTGGGTAAATGAATGCAGAACCTTGAAACAGGGTGCCCATTTGGACTGCTATAACAAAATACCATAAACAGAGTAGCTTAGAGACAACAGAAATTTATTTCCTGCAATTCTAGAGGATCAGAAACCCGAGATCAAAGATCCAGCATAATAGGTATCTGGTAAGGGCCCACTTCCTGCTTCATAGATGGCACGCTCTTGTGTCTTCATATAGTGAAAGGGTCAGGGTGGCTCTCTGGGTCTTCTTTTATGAGGGCACTAGTCTCATTTGTGAGGGCTCTGTCCTCATTACCCAATCAACTCCCAAAGGCTTCACCACCTAATACCATCACATTCATGATTCGGTTTCAACATGTGAAATTTAGGGGACATAAGCATTTAGACCATAACACAGGGTAGGATTTAGCAAAGTGGAGAACAGGTGGTATTGCTGGATGCCTGCAACAGATGAGGGGGGACCCATAAACATCTGGAATTTATTTATAAGAGATTTTGTATTTATTCTTATATATTTAAACTTCAGTTACCTTCAAATTACTGTTTGATGCAATACACCTGTCCAGATGCTTTTTCTACTGTCCAAACAGCTTTTGAACTTTTCCATTTTTATGTCTTCTAGTGCTCTTGCTGTTTTCTGTTTCACCTCTTCCACATCAAAATGTTTCCCTTTGAGGACTTTTTCATCTGGTGTGTAGGGAGGCAGTAGCTTGGGGGCAAGATCTCTGCTTCTCAGTTTTCTCCTGTCTAAGGTGGGACTGACAGTAACAGCAAGTACTTTGTAGCAGTGTTTGAGGATTAAATTAGTTAATACTTAGAAGAGTATCAGGCACATGACATGCTCTCAAATGTTAGCCTTATTTTTATTTCACCCTTTGCCACCTGAAATTGTCCTGCCCTGTCATATACTAGTTTATTGTCTTTCATCATATGCTAGAGAGTCAGCTCTTTGCAAGCAAGGACTGCCTTTATCTATCCTGTCACATCTCCTCTGTTTCCCAGCTTGCTGTCAACCACAGGAACTCCTCAACATGTTCTTATAGAATCAACAAATGAAAGGCAGAAATGGTCGGATGGAACGGGTCAGAAAAATCATTGGTCACATGGAATTTAAGCTTGAGAAAGTTGAATGGACTGTTTAGTTGTTCAAAATGGTTTAGAATTTTTTTTTTTTTTTTGAGTTGGAGTCTCACTCTGTCGCCCAGACTAGAGTG
>NW_007258440.1:416342-417510 GCF_000164805.1 Carlito syrichta | reverse complement strand
GTGAAATTTAGGGGACATAAGCATTTAGACCATAACACAGGGTAGGATTTAGCAAAGTGGAGAACAGGTGGTATTGCTGGATGCCTGCAACAGATGAGGGGGGACCCATAAACATCTGGAATTTATTTATAAGAGATTTTGTATTTATTCTTATATATTTAAACTTCAGTTACCTTCAAATTACTGTTTGATGCAATACACCTGTCCAGATGCTTTTTCTACTGTCCAAACAGCTTTTGAACTTTTCCATTTTTATGTCTTCTAGTGCTCTTGCTGTTTTCTGTTTCACCTCTTCCACATCAAAATGTTTCCCTTTGAGGACTTTTTCATCTGGTGTGTAGGGAGGCAGTAGCTTGGGGGCAAGATCTGGTGAATAGGGAGGGTGGGGCACAGGAGTCAGACTGTTTTTGGTCAAAAACTGCTCAACACTCAGTCCAGTGTGGGCAGGTGCGCTCGTAAATCACCCATCATGAAATGGGCAAATGTATTGAAAGAGTCTGAAAAAAAATTTACTGAAGCCAAACGCAGCCTCTCATAACAATGCTATGCCAGTGGGTTCCTAGAACACGTACCTAGTAGGGGTAACCTATACTACAAAGGTCCTGCTCTCCAAAAGATAATTCCAGTTTTTTTGGGGGGGGTCCCGTGCATAGAGTGAAAGTGAAGAACTAAGGTACAAGATATATTCACAGATCATCTGCTTTAACTTCTTGATATCAAGGGTTCTCATTTTATAACTTTGAGTTCTCCAAACCATTCTGTGCATGTAATAGGCCTTGCCCAGGGAGTTCATTGGTGGCAATTATTGGAGAACTTGCTATTTCTGAAAAATACTCTGTACTGTACCATTTCTTTGTCTTTGCTCCTGTTCATATTTCTGCCTGGAGTATCTTGCTTTTTGTCTTGACCTGTTGAATTCCACATGAATGTTGTAAAACTTAAAGCAACAGTTTCATATTTCTCACAGTTTTGTGTGTTGGCTGGGCTCAGCTGTGTGGTTCTTCTGTTCCCTGTGGTGTCGGCTAGTGTCACTAATACAGAAGACGTTTTTAGTTTCAGGGTACAGCTGGGATCAGTGTCCAAGAAAGCTTCACCCTCATGTCTCCTGCTAGCTGTGGCCTAGAGCCCCTTAGTTCTCGTCCATTTCCTCTGGTATTTGGAGCAGCCT
>NW_007258440.1:404713-416322 GCF_000164805.1 Carlito syrichta | reverse complement strand
ATTGCAGAGATGAGGTCTCACCAAGTTGCCCAGGTGGGTCTCAAACCCGCAGGCTCAGGCAATCCACTCATCTCAGCCTTCCAAAGGCGCGGAATTACAGACTGAGCCACCAAGCCTGGCTAGAATTTTTTATCGAGAAGAATTCTGTTCCAGGACACTGAAAAAACTTGGGGATAATTTATTGTTAGTTTTATTTTTATGGGATTTTGAAGAGTGGGACATGGTTAGAATTAGGAAGGCAGGCCAATGCCATTCTGATTTTCAAGAATGAGGAATATGGGTTTGAAAACTGTAGACTGGGCACTTTCTGTTACTTGTGGGCAGTGTTCTGGAAGGGGCTTTACAGGGAAGACTTGCGAAGGCTCAGGATGATGCTGTTTAGTGGGAAAGTGGGGTACCCTTAGAGAATACAGGCCTGGAGAAGTGAATCGATTTATCTTTCAGGTCACCACTGAGTTTGGTGGCAGAACCGAGATGAGAATAAAGACCCTTTGCTTCCAGACCAGTGTTCTTCCTGTTCCAATAGTGTTTTCATTCTGAGATTGTAGAGCTTCTCAGATTCAGTGCGAAATAGAATCTTTCTGTATGTTTTTATTTTGAAGATAAGTTTTTTTTAAAAAAAACTACTTTGAAAACAGTTTCTTGCCCAGGCTCAGTGGCTCAGCCTGCAATCCTAGTACTTTAGGAGGCCGAGGCAAGTAGATTGCCTGAGCCCGCAGGTTTGAGACCAGCCTGGGCAACTTGGCATGACTTTGTCTCTACAATTAAAAAAAAAAAATTAGCCTGGTGTGGTAGCGCGTGCCAGTAGTTCTGGCTACTTAGAAGGCTGAGGCGGAAGGATCGCTGGAGCCCAGCAGGTTGATGCTGGGGTGGCTGTGAGCATGCCACTGCACTCCAGCCTGGGCAATGGAGTAAGTCTCCAACTCAAAAAACATAAGAAAAGAAAACAGTTTCTTATTCAGGGTCCATTGACTAAGTTCAAGGACATAGTCTCAGGGGCCCATGAGATTTAATTCTCCCCCACCATGTAAAAAAGGTTTGTGTAGTGCTTGAGGTTCAGAAACTTGGCACCATGAAATTTTTGTCGATGTACATGATTAACTGGATGCTGCCTGTTGTCTCTCTGCAGAAAATAGCGCATGCTGTTCCACTAGACATGTGTTGTTCCATACCCCACAGCCCCTGGTCACATGTGGCTGTTGGTAGTGAACATGTGACTCCTCCAAGTTGATATGTGCTGAAGTGTAATTCAGATGTCCCTCTGTCCAAGGAAGATTGGTTCTAGGATCATGCCCCCGTTCCCCCCAGTACCAAAATCCACAGACACTCAAGTGCCTTGTGTAAAGTGGTCTGGTGTTTTCATGTAACCTAGAGACAGGTTCCTGTGTACCTTAAATATCTCTGAATTCCTTATGATACCTGGTAAATATGTTGTGTAAATACTTTTTTTTTTTTTTGAGTCAGAATCTTACTTTGTTACCCAGGCTGGAGTGCAGTGACACACTCATGGCCACTGCAGCCTTGAACTGCTGGGCTCAGGTGATCCTTCTGCCTTAGCCTTTCAAGTAGCTGGAACCACGGGCGTGCACTCCCACGCTTGGCTAATTTTTTGATTTTTATTGTAGAGATGAGGTCTCACCATGTTGCTTAGACTAGTCTTGAACCCGTGAGCTCAGGTAATCTTCTCATCTCTGTCTCTCAAGTTGCTGGGATTACAGGCGTAAGCCACTGCGCCCAGTGAAATAATTGTTATATACTGTATTGTTCTTCTTAAAATTTGTATGATTTTAAGTTTATTTTAAAGTATTTTCAATCCAAGGTTGATTGAGTCCATGGATGCTGAAGCTGTGGACACAGAGGGCCACCTGTATGCACACACTGGATTTCAGAGGCTTAAAACTATGGAAAATGTAAATATCTTATGACTGATTTTATTTTGAGTATCTGTTGACATGATGATATTTTTGATATATTGGGCTGCAAAAATACATTATTAAAGTAGATTTCTTTTGTTTTCTTTTTCCTTTTTAAAATGTAGCCACTAGGAACTTTAAATGATATATGTGACTTGTGTTATTAGAACCTTACGCCTCCCTCAGGAAGCAGGGTTGAAGACTTGGTGAAGTCATTGTGCAGATGAAGTGATGTGGCAGAGAGCCTTTGGTGGCTCTCCTTCATAAAAGAGAGTCTCTCAGTTTTGCATTTCTTAGAAGGTGGAACAAAGACAAGTAGAGAGAAATGTTAAGTTAGTATAGGACAGACCTTCCTGAAACAGTTGCCCCAATATGGTTTGGGCTCTTTCTAGAGATAGTGAATTCCTTGTCAGTGCATGTGATTCAAGCAGACGCTCGATGGCTGCTTAGTGGGTTAGCTAGAGAGAGGACAGGTGGTTAAAATGAATGACTGCAATCCGGAGATTCTGTGACTTGAAGTCAGGCAGAAAACTGATCTCAGAGCTCTGGGAACTAAACAGACTTTGGGCAGGAGTTCATTTCACTCTTTGTGTCCTCTTGCTTTACCTCTCATGTGAATGTTTTTCAGTTGAGGAGCTTTGTGTTCTTGGTTACAGAAAGATGTTTGATTCTCTAAGCCTAGTAGATCTGGTGCACAGTGTATCAGTTAGGAATGTGCTTGGCAGCAAGTAAACAAACAAGCAAACCACAGTGACTGTGGCCAAACGAATTGAGATTTATTTTAATCATATAACGAGAAGTCTGGAGGTCAGCTGCTTCTGGCATTGATTAATTGGCTCAAAGGCTTCAGGTCCAGTGTCTCCGCTGTGCTCTTGGCCTTTGTTTTTCTTGTAGTAGCAAGGCAGCCATAGCTACTCACAGTGTATCTGTAGGGCTGGAGGACAAGGGGAGGGATGGCCTGTTGCATCTGTCACTTTTTGCAGTAGTCTTCCCAGAAACCCCAGCACTTTTATGTGTCTCATGGACCAAAATTGTCACTATGGCCACCCCTTGCTGCTAGGAGGCTGCATGTGAGTGTTTGCTCGTCTTTTTAAATGTTTATTTCTTTTAAAATTCTTTATTGTGTCTTAAAATTTTGGTCTTATTTATTATTTATTTTTATATTTTAATTTTTTTAGAAAAAAGTCACGCTCTGTCACCCAAGCAGGAGTGCAGTCGTATGACCATGGCTCACTGCAGCCTTAAACTCCTGGGCTCAAGCAATCATCCCACCTCAGCCTCCTGAGTAGTTGGGACTACAGGTCCACGCCACCATGCTTGGCTACTTTTTTTGGTTTTTGAAGTCTCAGGGTCTCACTATGTTTTGGCAGGTCTCAAACTTGTGGGCTCAAGCAGTCCTTCAGCCTCATCCTCCCAAAGTGCTAGGCCTATAGGCGTCAGCCACTGTGCTCGGACAGTTCTAGCCTCTAGGGTGGAAACACGACAGGAGGAGGAGGTTGGGAATGGCAGCTAAATTCACCAAGAGAACAGGATCTGCCACAGATAGTCTTGACAGAGTAACCACGGGCACCATTCCCTAGTCAAACATTGCTAAGAGATAATATCATCCAGTCCCCTCTTCTTCCTTTTAAAAATTATTTCACCAAGTGGTCTTAGCTGCCACTGATTGTTGCCTAGGTTGAGTTTTATTAAACAACTCTTTAATTTTTAAGATTATTTATGTATTTATTTAGAGATGAGGTCTCACTATGTTGGCCAGGCTGGTCTTGAACTCCTGGGCTCAAGCGATCTCGACCTCCCAAAATTTTTGCCTCGACCTCCCAAAATGCTGGATTACAGGCATGAGCCATCGTGCCCAGCCTAACAATTCTTTCTTTTTAGAGATGAGGACCAGAGATGTTTATGTTTTTGATTCTTATACACATGACTCATGGGGCAGCAATATGGCTTCTCACCTTCCCTTCCCATCTCTCTGACTTCCTCAGCAATGAAGAGCAGGTTGGTTTTGTTTTTCGATATGGGAAAATGACATGAACATAATAGTAGTAATCATCTGTCATAAGAATACGTCACAAGAATATTTCTAACCGAGTTAGCAGTCTGAACAGGTGTTTATTGTGGAGGAACCTGGATGTGATGGGACGTTCTGGACCTCCGCCAGGCAGGAGGTAGGAATCTAGTTAGGTAGAATTTAGTGTTAGACATTTTTGTCAAAAATTATTGTTTCATTATTAACAATAGTGGCAAATATTTTGAACTAACTTTAATGGGAGCATACATCAATAGATGATGCAGGCAGATTTTCTAAGCCTTTTGACTTGTGACTTCAATGGCAGTAACAGGCTTTCACTAGCCCCTGGAGAGTGTCTTAAATCCTTTCCTTTCCTTTTGTTTTTCTCCTTTCCCTTTCCCCATTCTTCTTCTCCCTTCCCTTTCTTCCTTTCTTTCTCTTTCTTTTGAGTGTACATCACCCAGGCTCGCTACAGCCTCAACCTCCTGGGCTCATGTGATCCTTCTGCCTCAGCCTCCCAAGTAACTGGAACTACAGGTGTGCACCACCATGACCAACTAATTTTTTTGACTTTTTTGTAGAAATGAGGTCTTGCTATGTTGCCCAGGCCAGTCTCAAACTCCTGGCCTCAGGCGACCCTTCCGCCTTGGCCTCCCAAAGTGTTGGGGTTACAGGTGTGAGCCACTGATCTTGGCCTTTTAAATCCTTTCGTTCATTTTATTTGGTCTGTGATAAGGAAGTATTTTTAAGTAGGAAAAATTTTGGGTAAGCTTATTATTGAAGATCTTATGAAGTTTATTTTTTATTAATAAACTTTATTTTTTTAGAACAGTTTTAGCTTTCAGCAGAATTGAGTGGAAAGTATAGAAAGTGCACAACTTTTCCCACCGCCAAATTAAATGTCCAAAAGTGGGATGTTTCTTACAATTGATTAACCTATATTGACACATCACTGTCACCCAATGTCTGCAGTTTACATAAGGGATTGCTCGTGGTGTTGTGCATAGTGTGGGTTTGAACAAATGTATAAGGACACATGTCTCCCTTATGGTGTCACAGGGTATTTTCCCTGCCTTAACAATCCTCTGTGTTCTGCCTGTTCATCCCTCCTTCCCCCTAACCTCTGGCAACCACTGATCTTTTTACTGTCTCCATTGTTTTGCCTTTTCCAGATGGCACACAGGTGGAATTACACAGTATGCAGTCTTTTCAGATGGGCTTATTTCACTTAGTAATATTCATTTAAGTCTTTCACATATCTTTTTATGACTTAATATCTCATTTATTTTTAGTGCTGAATAATATTCCATGCCTGGATATCAGTTTTTCCATTCACCTACTGAAGGATATCTTGGATGCTTCCAAATTTTGGCAATTCTGAATAAAGCTGCTAAAAAATCCATATGCAGGTTTCTGTGTGACCCAGACTTTCAGTTCATTTGGGTAAATACCAAGGAGCATGATTGCTGGATCATATTGTAAGAGTATATTTAGCTGGGCCTGGTGGCTCATGCCTGTAATCTCAGCACCTTGGGAGGTGGAGGCAAGAGGACTGCCTGAGCCCACAGGTTTGAGACCAGTCTGGGCAACATGGTGAGACCTTGTCTCTGCGATAAATCAAGAAGTTAGCCAGGCGTGGTGGCGCACACCTGTAGTCCCAGCTACTTGGAAGGTTGAGGCAAAAGGATTGGCTGAACCTAGCAGATTAAGGCTGCGGTGATGGTGAATGTGCCACTACCCTCCATCTGGAGTGACAGAGTGAGACTGTGACTCATAAAAAGAAAAAAAAGAGAGCATATTTAATCCTTTGCACTCGGAGACATCTCATGGGTCACCAGCAACTTGACCACACTTTTTTACGAAATAGTGAAAAATCAATCACTTCATGTTCAACAGTATAGCGTTGGAATCAGTTATTTTAATGTGAGATTTTTGGCTTATAATGGAATTTTGGACATTGAGGAACTTATTTATGACAAAAATCAAAATTTT
Source organism: Carlito syrichta (assembly GCF_000164805.1). Lineage (NCBI taxonomy): Eukaryota > Metazoa > Chordata > Mammalia > Primates > Tarsiidae > Carlito > Carlito syrichta. Next base: position 410,406 of record NW_007258440.1, on the reverse strand, counting down.
CTGTCTTATGTTTTTCTAATGTGTGGTAACTTGTGAAACAGCCACCGACATGCATTGCAGGTGCATTGATACATGTTGTGCAGTGATAATTTGTTGAGCGTCTTCCAGCTGGTGTTTTTTATTTCTCCCCCATTCATACTTTAAAATGTAATGTCCAGTCTGCTGTTTGAAGATGTTGTGGAAGGACACACTTGTGATTCTTGAAATCCACTTCTCAACTGTTTGATTAGAAGCTTGACAGATTTCAAATGGGAAATAGGTTTTTTGTTGTTTCTTAATGGAAAACTTCAAGGAGACATACGTTTTTGAAAAATTTGCTCTTGCATAAGTTTGTCCTGTATAATCACCAGCAAGCTGTTTATGTCCTCTGAGAGGGGATATCTAAGTGGTTTGCAAGATTTACAGTGTCCCCTCAGAGTGCAAAGGGTTAATTTTGTAGGGAACTGCAAACTGGCTTCCAAAGTGGTTGTACCGTTTTTGCATTCCCATGAGGAATGACTAAGAGTTTCTGATACTCCACATCCTCACCAGCATTTAGTGTTGTCAGTGTATTGGATTTTGGCCATTCTTTTTTTTTTTTTTTGAGTTGGAGTCTCACTCTGTCGCCCAGACTGGAGTGTAGTGGCCGCTCCCGGCCACCGCAGCCTCGACCTGCTGGGCTCCGGCGATCCTTCCGCCTCAGCCTTCTAAGTACCTGGAACTATAGGTGCACGCTACCACTCTCGGCTAATTTTTTTGATTTATCGTAGAGATGAGGTCTTGCCAAGTTGCCCAGGCGGGTCTAGAACCCGCAGGCTTAGGCAATCCACTCACCTCAGCCTCCCAAAGGCGCGGGATTACAGGCTGAGCCACCGAGCCCGGCTGGCCATTTGTTTAAAAATTATTTTATTATTTTTATTTTGGCCATTCTAATAGGTATATAGTGGTATCTTTTTGTATTTTAATTTGTAATTCCTCAACAATAAACAATGTTGAACATCTTTTCACATGCCTGCTTGCCATCTGTATATTTTCTTTAGTGAGATATCTGCACAGGTTTTGGCCTATTTTTAAATTCATGTATTATTGAATTTAAGAGTCCTTTGTCTATTTTGGATAACAGCCCTTTATCAAATGTGTTTTTGTAAATGTTTTCTTCCAGTCTGTGACTTGTCTTCTCATTCTCTTGTTTTCCACAGAGCACACTTTTTAAATTGTAACGAAATCCAGCTTATCTGTTATTTCTTTCACGGATCCTAAAAAGTCATCACCATTCCCACAATCATGTAGATTTTATCCTGTGTTATCTTATAGGAATGTTATAGTTTTGTGTCTTATATTTAGGTCTGTGATCTGTTTTGAGTTAATTTTTATGAAGGATGTAAGGTCTGTGTCTAGATTATGGTTTTTTGTTTTTGTTTTTTGCATATGGATGTCCAGTTGTTCTAGCACCGTTTGTTCTGTCTTGCTTCATTGTATTGCCTTTGCTCCATTGTCAGAGATCCCTTGACTGCATTTATGTGGGTCTATTTTTGGGTTTTCTACTCTGTTCCATTCATCTGCCTCTCTATTCTTCCACTAATGTCTCACTGTCTTGATGGCGATAGCTGGGAGTTAAGTCTTAAAGCCAGGTAGAGGCAGTCCTTCAACTTTGTCCTTCTCCTTTAATGTTGAGTTGGCTGTTCTGAGTATCTTGTCTCTCTGAATAAACTTTAGAACCAGTTTGCCAATATATGCAAAATAACTTGCCGGAATTTTGATTGGGATTGCATTGAATCTATAGTTAAGAATAGCTGACATCTTGACAGTATTGACTATCTCTTCATTGATTTAAGTCTTCTTTGATTTCTTTCCTCAGAGTTTTGTAGTTTTCCCCATATAGGTTTTTATTTCTATGTTTTCAAATTATTTTTTTGTAGAGACAGAGTCTTGTTTTGTTGCCCAGGCTGGTCTCAAACTCCTGGCCTCAATCAATTCTCCTACCTTTACCATCCAAAGCTCTGGGATTACATATGTGAGCTACTTCACTTGGTTGTCGTATAGATCTTGTACGTATTTTGTTAAGTTTCTACCTCATAATAAAAAATATTTTATTTCTGAGGGGTGCTAATGTAATCGGTAATGTATTTTTAATATCAAATTTCACTTGTTTATTGCTGGCATATTGGCAAGTGATGACTTCTGTGTATTAACCTTTAATTCTGAACTTACTCTAATTGCTTACTAGTTCCAGGAATTTTTGTCTATTCTTTTGGAATTTATACATGGACAATTGTCATCTGTGAAAAAGATGGCTTTATTTCTTCCTTCTCAATCTCTATACCTTTTATTTCCTTTTTTGGTTTAATTGCGTCCGATATGACTTCTGGTATGATGTTGAAAAGCAGTAGTGATAGAGGACAGCCTTACTGGGTTCTGATCTTGGTGGGAAAGCTTGATTTCCTCACTATTAAATATGATGTTAGCTGTAGGGTTTTTGTAGATGTTCTTTGTCAGGTTGGAGAATTTTCCTTCTATTCCTTCCTAGTTTGATGAGAGTTTTTATCATGAGTGGGTGTTGGATTTTGTCAAATGTTTTTTCTGCATCTACTGATATGATCATGTGATTTTTCTTTTTTAGTCTGTTGAGATGATGGAATCCATTAATTGATTTCATATGTTGAATTAGCCTTGCATACTTGTGATAAATCCCACTTGGTCATGGTGTGTAATTCTTTTTATACATTTTAAAATTTGATTTGATAATACTTTGTTGAGGATTTTTATCTATGATGCAAAAACATAGATGGACAGATATTCGTTGATAGTTTTATTTTCTTGTAATGCTTTTGTCTAATTTGGTATTAGGGTGATGCTGGCCTATAGGAGGCATTCCCATTGCTTCTATCTTCTGAAAGAAGAGAACTGGTGTAATTTCTTTGTTAAATGCTTGGTAGAATTTATCAGTGGACTCACCTGAGCTTAGTGCTTTATGTTTTAAAGGTCGTTAAATATTGTTTCAATTTCTTTAGTAGATTTAGGCCTACTCAGATTGTCTATTTCTTTTTGTGTGAGTTTTGGCAGATTGTATCTTTCAATGAATTGGTCTATTTCATGTTCATTATCATATTTGTGGGCATAGAGTTGTTGATAAAATTTCTTTATTATCCTTTTAATGTTCATGGGATCTGTAGTGTTATTCCTTCTTTCATTTCTTTTTCTTTTCTTTTTTCTTGAATGAGTTGGAGTTTGACTTTGTCACCTAGGCTGGAGTGCAGTGGCACAATCGTGGCTCACTGTAGCCTCCATCTCCTGGGTTCAGATGGTCCTTCTGCCTCACCTTCTGAGTAGCTAGGACTACAGGTGTGAGCCACCATACCCAGCTAATTTTTTAACCTTTTTTATAGAAATGAGGTCTCACTATGTTTCCTAGGCTGGTTTCGAACTTCTAAGCTCAAACAGTCCTCCTGTTGTGATTTCCCAAAGTGCTGGGATTACAAATTTGAACCACCATGCCCAGCCCTCTTTCATTTCTGATATTAGTAAATTGTGTACTCTCTCTTTTTTACTAGTTCTTAACCTGTTAGAGACTTATTGATTTTATTGATCTTTTCAAAGAATAAACTTTTGGTTTTATGGATTTTTTTCTATTGATTTCCTGTTTTCAGTCTAATTGGTTTCTTCTCTAATTTTTATTACCTCTTTTCTTCTGCTTGCTTTGGATTTAATGTGCTTTTCTTTTTCTAGTTTCCAGAGGTAAAAGCTTAGGTTATTTATCTTAGATCTTTTAAAATATTTGCATCTAGTGCTATGCATTTCCTTCTGCTTTTGCCTCATCCTGCAAATTTTAATAGGTTGTGTTTGCATTTGTATTTAGTTCAAAATACTTTAAAATTCATCTTGAGAATTCCTTGACCCATGTGTTATTTAGAAGTGTGTTGTTTAATCACCAACTACTTTGGGATTTTCTAACTATCTTTCTGTTATTGATTTCTGGTTTAATTCCATTGTGATCTGATAGCAAACTTTGTATGATTTCTGTTCTTTTAAATGTATTATAGTGTGTTTTAAGGCCACAGTGGTGTGATCTCTTCCACGTGAGCCTGAGAAGAATGTGCAATCTGCTATTGCTTGGTAACATAGTCTGTAGATGTCAGTTATATCTAATTGTGCTGTCATTGGCTTTAAGTATGTCCTTCCTGATTTTCTGCCTGCCGGGTATGCCCATTTCTGATAGAGGCGTGTTAAGCCACCAATGTAATAGTGGATTCATCTCTTTTTCCTTGCAGTTCTATCAGTTTTTGCCTCATGTATTTGTTTTTTCTTTATTCCAATAGTTTTAGGGGGTACAAATAGTTTTTGGTCTGGGCTTCAAGTGTATCCACCACCCCCACCTGTGTACATTGTGCTCCATGTATTTTAATGCTCTGTTTCTAGGCATATACATTAAGGATTGCTATGTATTCTTGGAGAATAGATCCCTTTATCATTATGTAATGCCCTGCTCCATCCCTGATAACTTTTCTTGCTCTGTAGTCTGGTCAGTCTGAAATTACTACAACTGTACCCCCTCTCTTTTGATTAGTGTTAGCATGGTATATCTTTCTACAATCACTGTGATCTATATATGTCTTTATATTTAAAGTAGATATTTTATAGACCACATTTAGTTGAGTTTTGTTCTTTGATCCACTTTGACAATTTGTCTTTTAGTTAGTATGTTTAGACCATTGATGTTTAAGGTGACTGCTAGCTGGATACGTAGTTGGGTTAATGACTACCATATTTGTTATGGTATCCTATTTGTTGTCCTTATTCATTGTTTCTATTTTTATCTTCCACACTTTTTTGCCTTTTGTGGTTTCATTTTTAAAAAATATTATTTTATATATTTTTAGAGACAGCATCTCACTCTGTTGCTCAGGCTGGAGTACAGTGGCATAATCACAGCTCACTGGGCTCAAACGATCTTCCCACTTCACTCTCCCAAGCAGTTAGGACCTCAGACATGTGCCACCATGCCTGGCTAATTTTTTATATTTTCATAGAGACAAGGTTTTGCTATATTCCCCAGGCTTCTGGCCTCAAGAGAATCTCCTGGCTCAGCATCCCAAAACACTGGGATTACAGGCATGAGCCACGGTCCCTGGCCTGGTTATTTAATCATCTCATATGATTTCATTTTGTCTTTCTCTTTTAAAACATAATAAATTACACTTAAAAAAAAAAACCAGACTCTTTTTAGTGGTTGCCCTAGAGTTTGCAGCTAATCTAAGTCCCCACTTTCAAATAGTCCTATACCATTTCGTGGGTAGTGTTAATACCTTACAATCACAAAAATTTCTCTCTCCTGTCTCTTTATTCTTGCTGTCATTCATTTCACTTATATGTAAGCATATATAACCGTATACCTATGTATATATACACACACATACATATACTATCAATATTCCATATATGTGGGTTTTGCATCCATGAATTTAACCAGGCATGGATTGAAATATTTGAAAAAAAGTGGGTGGTTACCTCTGTACTGCACACATACAGATCTTTTTCTCTTGTCATTATTTTCTAAACAATGCAGTGTAACAACTATTTACATAGCATTTACATTGTATTAAGTATTATAAGTAATCTAGAAATGGTTCAGTGTATATGGGAAGATTTGTTTAGGTTGTATGCAAATATAACTCTATTTTATACCAGGGACTTGGGTGTTGGTGTATGTTGGTATC